>NW_027206290.1:33467500-33745000 GCF_024711535.1 Dipodomys merriami
CTGCTCTAGGCCTCCTCTCTCTAATTCCTGACCACCCTACCATCCACTGTGGCACTTACCTCGTCTATTCCTTTGAGTTCTCCTTCTTTTGGACAAATGACTGATGATAGAGATGATTCCCAAACCAGTGATCAGTATGCAAATGATAAGAATGGACATCCTAGAAGGAATTACAGAAAACTGCAAGTCCCTTGGAAGGAAAACACTTGGTTTCTCTGCTCTGGCTCTCTCTCGCTTTTTTTTTTTTTTTTGGTCCAGTTGTGGGGCCTGAACTCTGGGCCTGGGCGCTGTCCCTCAGCTCTTCAGCTCAAGGTGAGCACTCTACCACTTGAGCCACAGTGCCACTTCCAGCTTTTTTCTTTTTGCTTATGTGGTGCTGAGGAATCAAACCCAGGGCCTCAGGCATGCAAGGCAAGCGCTCTACCACTGAGCCACCTTCCCAGCCCACTGGCTCTCTCTTTCTGAGATCAACATCCCACCACTCTCAACCCAGTTGCAACCCATCAACTGTCTTTCTCTAGTCTACAGTGACCACATCGCTTTGACCTGGTGAGCATCTGATTGAGCTGGGCCAATCAGAGTACTGACATACTTCTTTGGGACTGTAAGTGAAAAAATAAATCATTTATTTTATTTATTTTATTTGGTGCTAGTCCTGGAGCTTGAACTCAGGGCCTAGGCACTGCTAGCTCAAAGCTGGCACTTTACCACTTGAACCTCAGCACCAAGTCATTTTTCTAAGTAGTTCATGGGATATAAAGGGTCTCACAGACTTTTTTGTCCTTGAATCATTATGCTCAGATCTCAGCCTCCTGAGTAGCTTGGATTACAGGTATGAGCCACCAGTGCCAGGCTCCCTCCCCTCTTTAATTAAAGAAGCTACAAGCTACTTTTGCTGCTTTCAAATCAGAATCTCCTTTTGAGAGAAACATATTCAAGTGGGCAAATACCATGCAGCTGGAAATAATGAGTACAAGTGAATCATCTACTGGGTTAGGACTCATCCTACCCCATTACTGCCCTCCCAAACAGACCTGTTTCCTAACTCACCTGGAGCGATCTGCCTTGTGGACAATTTTGGAAGCCCTGCAACTTCTGTTCCTTTGGATGGATGGGTCTAAATCAGAAAGAATTTGCTGAGAGAAAGACTCATCAGGGACCCTTCCTTTGCTTTTCAGCTGCCTCTCTTCTGATCATTCTCTCTGTCTCTGACTAAGACAGAGGCATCCAACTGTTATATAAATGTGCACTACACAAGGAACATGGATAAAGAACAAGTAGGATCTAAAATCCAACCTGCTGTCAATTTGCCACAGTGCCACTGCATTCCATGCACGTGGAGGAAGGAAGATCTCCGGATTTTCACAAAGGCCCACAGGCTATAGTTCCAGGCTGAGAGCTACTCCCATAGGAAGGAATGCCTCCTGCATTCCTGCAGATGGCCAGTCTCATGCTTACAGAAAGAACCAATATGTGATCAGTTGTCACATCATGCTTCTGACAGCCACCAACCCAAAGGGAGGTCTTACCCTGGCCCCCACCGTGCCTCTACTGATATGAACTGGGAGAGGTCTTATTTTACTGAAAGGATGGATGGAGCACATTGAAGTGGAACTTCTCTCTTTCAAAGCCTAAAACTCAAGATTGGTTCTTATGAAATCTTAAGTCCTACATGTCTAGAACCATGGAGAAGTGACAGGCTGCAAAAAAACATAAACAAAGGCAGCCTGGGCAGGAAAGTTCCTGAGACTCTTTTCTTTTTTTGGGGGGGGGGGGGGCGGTCCAGTCGTGGGACCTGAACTCTGGGCCTGAGCACTGTCCCTCAACTCTTCAGCTCAAGGCTAGCGCTCTACCACTTGAGCCACAGTGCCACTTCCAGCTTTTTTCTTTTTGCTTATGTGGTGCTGAGGAATCAAACCCAGGGCCTCAGGTATGCAAGGCAAGCACTCTACCACTGAGCCACCTTCCCAGCCCTCCTGAGACTCTTATCTCCAAACTACTCAGAAAAAACCAGAAGAGGCCCTCTGGCTCAAGTGGTAAAGCACTAGCCTTGAGTACAAAGAGGCTCAGGGACAGCACCCAGATCCTGAGTTCAAGCCTCAGGACCAGCAAAAAAAAAAAAAAAAAAAAAAAAAGACCAACAACAAAACAAAACAAAATTCAAGTTCCCAGAAGCTTTCAACTTAAAACTTTTAATTATTTGCGTGCTCTCAATTAGCTTTTTTTGCTCAAGGCTGGTACTCTACCACTAGAGTCACACCTCTACTTGTATCTTTTTGCTGGTTAACTGAAGATAAGAATCTCTGAGATTTGTTTGCCTGGGTTGGCTTTGTGCTTGGATTCTCAGATCTCAGCCTCCTATGTAGCAAAGATTATAGGCATGAGCCACCAGCTCCTGGCTAAGCACCCACTTTTCCTTGTAAGGAATTGAGTCTTCTCTAAGAGGCCATTAGGAGTGTGGGGTTGTGACCAGAGCCTGCAGGATGACAGCTATATAAGCCAATCAATTGTGACTTCCAACCAGAGCTAACTGCGAAGATCCTCAAATACTCACATGCTCCTTCTGCTGAATGTTGGAAAGCGTGTGAGTGAGAGAGGTGGGGGTGGGGAGAGCTGGGGCTTGAACTCAGAGCTTAAGCGCTGTCCCTTAACTTTTTGTTAAAGGCAAGCATTCTAGCACTTGAGCCACAGTTCCACTTAGGGCTTTTTGGTGGTTAATTGTAAATAAGAGCCTCATGGTCTTTCCTGCTCAGGCTGGCTTTGAACTGTGATCATCAGCTTGCCTCCTGAGTAGGTAGGATTACAGGCATGAGCCACTGACACCTAGATCTGCAAACCTTTTGTACCAGAAAGCCTCTGTGTTTCCTTCAAGCAGTCAGCTCATGGAAGGGCAATATGATAGTTCGTTTCTGCTTCTCATAGTTTCCATTTCTAAAAGCGAACTCCTTTTCTCTTACTATCCAGAGCACAATGCCAATTGAAATTGAGGCGATTCATACCCAGTCCACCTCCGCACCCCCACTCCACATTCCCCCATTCCCTCTACTAGAGCCTCATACTATCACAGTAGGCCAACTGGAAACTGATTCAGCAAACTTCTCACAGAGCCCAGCACCCTGTTAGCACCCCATTGCTTTCTGCTTGGTGGTATGATACTACTGTGTGTGTGTGTGTGTGTGTGTGTGTGTGTGTGTGTGTGTGTGTGTGTGTGTGTGTGTGTGTGTGTGTTAGAAAGAGAGACAGAGACAGACAGACAGACAGACAGAGACAGAGACAGAGAGAGAGAGCGCACATGCATGCCAGTACTCAGGACTTAACACTGTCACTTGGCTTTTTTGCCGCTTTCTTCCATTCATGCTTCTGTTTTGGTTAGAAGACACGATCGACTGGCTTAGACAGCTGTCATCCCATAGGCTCTGGTCCCAACCCCACACTCCTAATGGTCTCCTAGGGAAGACTTCCTTACAAGGAAAAGTGGGTGCTTAGCCAGGAGCTGGTGGCTCATGCCTATAATCCTTGCTACACAGGAGGCTGAAATCTGAGGATCGGTGTTCAAAACCAACCCAGGCAGACAAATCTGAGAGATTCTTATCTTCAGTTAACTACCAAATGATACAAGTGGAGGTATGGCTCTAGTCATAGAGCAGCAGCTTTGAGCAAAAAAGCTAATGAAGAGCAGGAAACCCAGAGTTTAAACCTTAGTACCAACACACACACACACACACACACACACACACACAAGAGTGCTGGTCAGCTCAACCACAACATTTAATCCATGTAAATTATTAAGATACTTAAGTTGAAAGTGTCTAGGCACTTGGGTTTTGTTTTTGTTTTTGTGTTTGCAGTCTCAATCACTTCTTCAAGGCTGATTTCATAAGAACCACAAAGCCTTTCCTTATCACTAACACAAAGATGTCATGTCTGTGAGATCCCACTGGCTTCTCCCAACGTCTGTGGGTCAGACTGCTATGAAGAAGTTCTGAGAACACCCTAGGGCCCCAGATTCATCAATGACTATCAATCATCATCTTATGGGAGGGGGGTATTACCTCATAGACCTGAGGGGCAACCTGAGTTGGAGATCGCTGGCCTCAGTGAATTTTTACATCATCAACAAGCAGCACCCACCACTGTGGGGTTACTCCCACAAAAAAAAAAAGACCCCTGAGAGCCTCTTTACCTTTCCCAGACCAGAAGTCATTGGCATCACCTTCTGTGTTGTCATTCACAATCAACTCAGTAAAATCCATGTCATCCCTGGCAAAATCTCTCTGGATGCCACACCAGTACCAGCCCATGTCCTCCTTGGTCAGGCAGGACACTGTGACAATGAGTTGGCTTCCTGTGTCTGTCAGGGCCACACGATTGGTGCTGTTGGGGGTGAAGGCAATGATGGTGCAGTAGTCCCGGAAATAACCCCGGCACCAGTATTTGGTGTGGTGTTTATACTGGGCATCATAATTACAGACAGCTGAAGCTGTGTCCAGCACGAAGCTTGCTTTGACCTTCTCATCCATGACCATGGCATCTGTGAACACAGGAGAGAGAGACACACACACATACATGCAGACAGACAAACGTATATACATGGTTATTTCCAACAATGTATATATATTCTTGACTTCCTTAAGGATAACTATTAAAGAATCAGAGACTGGTTTTCAGCTGTTTGGAGGTGATATGTGTTAGGGGATCAACTGTATTCCCTTAAAAGTCTTAACTTCCCTCTCCCCATCCATATCTCAGAATATGACCATATTTGGACATAGGACCGTTAGCAAAATAAGTCAAAATTAAATCATTGGGGGCACTCCTTAATCAGATATGATGGTGTCATTATTTAAAAAGAGAGAGATCAACAGACCAACAGTGTGGACAGAAGGATGACAATGTAAGGCTAGAGCAAGAATGCCGCAAACCAAGGAGAGAGGCCTCAGAATGAGAACAACTCTGCAGAAACCTGGATCTTAGGCTTTGTGATGGTTAGTTTTGATTGTCAACCTGATTGGATTGAATAGTAAAGCACACTTCTGGGTCTGCTTATGACATATTTCCAGAGAGGATTGATTAAAGGAGGAAGACTGAACCCATCTTGAATGTGGGGATGCCATCCCATAGGCTGGGGGCCCTGATGGAATTAAAGCAATAATGGGAAAAGCCTCAGGATAGGCCTTCCCTTCTCTGCTTCTGGGCTGCCAGAAGGTGAGCAGCTCTGTCCCCCTTCCCCACTCTTCTGCTAAGACATTATGCCTCATTATGGCCCCTAAACAAAGAAGCCAGCCAGTGATGGACTCTGAAACTGTGAGCAAGGTAGATCCTTCTTCTCTAAAATGGTGTCAGACATTTTGTCACAGCAATGACATACTAACTTCCATGACTGTAAGTAAATGAGCTTCCGTTGTTCAGGCTACTGAACTGTAGTGTTTTATTTTAACAGCCTTAGAAAAGCGATGCAGCAATCCAGAAGTACTTTTCTCTAGTCTAAGGATGTATGAATGTAGAGGTAGGGAGCTTTAAAGAGCCTTTGGCTTACCATCAGTAGATCTTCTGTCCCCAGCTCCCCATCCCACCTTGGTAAACTCAAAAAGAAAACGAATGGGTAGAAGGCCACCTAGGCTCTTAGCTTCTGAGAGCAAACAGCTTCTATTTCCTCCACACAGGAGCAGCACAGATACCTCTATCACATCAGGATATTGCATAATGAGCAAGATATGCACAATACACCCAGCTTGGCCATGGCTAGAAAAGGGACCAAGAAGAAGAGATGAGGCAGAAGAGCTCATCATGGGGCTGGGAAGGTGGCTCAGTGGTAGAGTGCTTGCCTTGCATGCCTGAGGCCCTGGGTTCGATTCCTCAGCACCACATAAGCAAAAAGAAAAAAGCCGGAAGTGGCGCTATGGCTCAAGTGGTAGAGCGCTAGCCTTGAGCTGAAGAGTTGAGGGACAGCACCCAGGCCCAGAGTTCAGGCCCCATGACCAGACCCCCCACCCCACCCCCCCAAAAAAGAAGAGCTCATCATCCCCTCTTAGCCTTCCAGAGGTGGAGAGGAGGTAGCTCCATCTTATGAAGCAAGTTTACCTCCCACATACCATTTGTTCTAATCCCACATCCACAGGGCAGATCGTGAGATTCCCCAGTTCCTAGGCATGGATGCTGACCTAAAGGGAGGCAAAGCAACTCTATCGGTAACACAGCTGTGGGGTACTGGAGATATGATGAGCACAGTCCTCTGAGTCCCATCTTTGGGTGTCAGGCAGAAAGGGGACTGTAGTGTCCTATGTCCTCTTATATCAATACAAACCTATGAGGGAAGAACTGAGAGGAGAGGGGGAACTGGGAGAAACTGAAGGAGAAAATGTAGAACTTTCTTTTTAGCCAAGGACTTCAAATTCCCCACAAGCTCTTATCTGAGATAAAAACAAAGACTAAAAAAGACCTCCTTTCTTTTCTTTTCTTTTTGTCAGTCGTGGGGCAGCTCAAGGCGAGCCCCCTACCACTTCAGCCACAGCGCCACTTCTGTCTTTTTCTGCTTATGTGGTGCTAAGGAACCAAACCCAGGGCCTCATGCATTCGAGGCAAGCACTTTACCACTGGACCACCTTCCCAGCCCCCAAAGGGCCTATTTTCAACTCCAGGAAATGGAAACAAAGGGCTTTCTCTTCATTGTTGTTTTTGTTTTATTCTCTCTTTTGTCTTGTTTGTTCATTTATCTGTCTTTGGAAGGGTAAAGAGAAAGCAGAAATGGAGGGACAAAGAGTGAACAAATGTAGCAGTGGTATTCACTAGACACTATGTTGAAATAACTTGTGGGTGGAGATGGAAGGAAAAAAGTGACATTTTCCAAAAAGAAATATACTCACTACCTGACTTATGAAACAATAACCTCTTTGTACATCACCCTTATAATAACAATTTAAATTTTTTAAAGGGCCTATTTTCACCACCGTTTATTTTCCCATCCACCCTGCTTAGGGAGTATACATCAATAAGCAAGAACTCCATGTAGGAGAGAAGAAAACTACCGGCTGGGTGGGAATGTCAATAGCTTAGAGCACCAAGACGTTCCTTCCGCACATCTTACCTGAAAAGAGAGCCAAGGAGAGCAGAATGAAGAGCCCCATGAGGCGAATGAAGGGGACCTTCCACTGGAAAGACTGGAAGACCCGAGTTATCTCAGGAATCCTGGAACTGTTTAAGGGAAACAGATATATTTGAACTGAAGATGGATTTACACTGTTGTGAGAAACCCATGTAGAAGGAAATGGCCAGTTATCCTAAGCAGTACTGTTGTGTGTAGCTGTCCAGGTTGCACACTGCACACTGCTTCTTGAAAGGGGCGTCGTTCATGGACATAAACTTACTTACGGGACAACTGAGAAAATCTGAGCTTCCCATAAGAGCCCCAAACAGCAGGGAAGATCTCCTTCCTGAATAAACCCACAGTGGCCACATAGACGTTTTAGACACTAGCAGGATGTACACACATGCACCTCCTGGCACACGTTCAGGTGTGCAATGGTGCCCTGTCTTACCAATGGCTCAGGTACCGTCCTCCATCATGCCTAGAGACCCAACTCCCATTCAGATGGAAAGAATCCCAGCAGAGAAATCCCTAATTCAATGTGGAAGCCGCAGCAACACCCAGGGAGTGTGGCATGGTGAAACACACCAGCTGTTGCTTCAACATGAGCCTGTAATACAGACCATGTAAGTTTTGGGTATCAGAAGGTACAATTGTTGCCTTCAGATTTCCAGAAAGCTTTCCCAGGTAGGGTGCAGACCAGTCAGGAAGGGCTGCCCGTGCTGTTGCTGTAAGTTAAGGTCTCCTGGTTCGTGTGTTCTGACCACTAGCTTCAAAAGTTTGAATTCTCAAATCACCTTAAATTCTTGCTACTTATCAGAACCCAGAGATAGCACTTCCCATACTAAGGGCAGATGTGTTTTTCTAGATTGCAAAATAATGTTCTCTCTTGAGAAATAGTAGTTTCCTTTTTAGTATGTGTGCTTGCTTCCACGGCACACATTCTAAAATTGGATTCGTAAACAGAAAGGGGAGCCATCCCATAATTCACATCAGTTCAGCAGACTGACCAGCAGCAAGCTTGCTTGCATCATAACAGGTGTATGCTTACATTGTTGCATTTATTCCTCATCAAAATCTTTTCTATTTGGGTACTGGTGGCTCATATCTGTAATCCTAGCTACTCAGAAGGCCAAGAACTGTGGGTTTGAAGCCAGCCCCCACAGAAGAATCTATGAGACTCTTATTTCCAATTAAACACACACACAAAAGCCAGAAGTAGAGCTGTGGCTCAAGTAGTAGAGTACTAGCCTTAAGTATAAAAGGTCAGGGACAGTGCCCCAGGCCCTGAGTTGAAGCCCCAAGAACTGGCACAAAAAATAAAAAACATAATACTCTTTCCTCTTGCCTTAGAGACAGAGTGAAAAATTGCAATACATGGAACTTACCTTGGTCCTAAGGAAAGCAAACACTTCAGAACTATTCAACAACAACTAGATAGTTGATATTACTACGAAATAATAGTTCCTTTTAATATGTGATAATAGTATTATCGTAGTTCTCAAGATGGGTCTTGGGGACCTGCTTGTATGTATCTGAGACTAAATGGGGGCTGTCCTGTATGATCAATGAAATATGGCAGAAATGATGGTGTGTATACGTTCAGAGGTAGGGTCATATAAAAGGTGTGCAACTTTACCCTAGCTTCTTGTACTATTTCCTCTTGGGAAAGTAGGCTAGCACCTTGTGAGAGCTCTCAAGCAGGCCATGGAAAGATCCATGGGAAAAGAATCACCTTGCTACACATGCAAGAGCCACCTTGGAGGTGGATCCTTGGGCCCCAGTCAGGCCTTTAGGTAACTGCAGATCTTGTAAGCTTGTAAGATGTACCCTGAGTTCCTAGCCCATGGAAAACACAGGAGAAAAGAAAAGCTTGTTGTCTTAAGCTTCAGAGGTTTGGGATGACTTATTATACAGCACTGGAAAATCAATACAGACTGTGTGGTCATACTTGTTAAAAAAACAAAACAAAGCCTGGTGTCGGTGGCTCATGCCTGTAATCCTAGCTACTCAGGAGGCTGAGATCTGAGGATCACAGTTCAAAGCCAGCCCAGGCAGGAAAGTCTGTGAAACTCTTTTTTTTTTTTTTTTTGGTCTGGTTGTGGGGCCTGAACTCTGGGCCTGAGCACTGTCCCTCAGCTCTTCAGCTCAAGGCTAGTGCCCTACCACTTGAGCCACAGCACCACTTCCAGCTTTTTTCTTTTTGCTTATGTGGTGCTGAGGAATCGAACACAGGGCCTCAGGCATGCAAGGCAAGCGCTCTACCACTGAGCCAAGTTCCCAGCCCCGAGTCTGTGAAACTCTTATCTCCAATAAACCACCAGATTACCAGAAGTGGCACTCTGGCTCAAGCAGTAGAGAGCTAGCTTTAAGCTGAAGAGCTGAGGGACAGCACCCAGACCCAGAGTTCAAGCTCCATGACTCACACACACACACACACACACACACACACACACACACACACACACACACACAACCCCCCCCCCAAAAAAAACCCAACAACAACAGTGCTATATCTGGGCATGGTGGTCTATACCTATAATCCCAGAATATAGGAGGCAGAGGAAGGAAGATAGAGTCCAAGGCCAATCTCGGGTATATAGGGAGACCATATCTCAAGAAAACAAACAAATAAAAGCAATCCTTGTCTTGGTCAATGCTGGATGCGAAACATTAGGGAATGCATCATAAAACCAAAGAAAAGGCCAGCACAAAGAAAAAAGGATTGTGCACAGAGAGACATCAGCAAAGCATCCAACATGTGGAAAAGTAACCTTCTAAAGCCAGGCATCAGTGACTTAAGCCTGTAATCCAAGTTATTCACAGGAGACTGAAATCTGAGGATCTCAGTTCAAAGCTATCCCAGACATACAAACTGAAAGACTCTTCTCCCCAATAAACCAATAAAAAGCTGGAAGTGGAGGTGTGTCTTAAGTGGTAGAGCACCAGTTTCAAGCAAAAAAAGAGCTGAAGGAGAGAAACCCTGGCCCTGAGTTCAAGTCCCAGTAACAGCACAAAAAAAGAGAGAAACAAACAAAAAACTCCACTTAAGTGGAGGTCTTTGTTGACCCAAAAGTATGACCCCAAAAAAAAGTATGACAAAAGTATGACCCAACATATGTCAATAGCCAACACTTGAAATGTAATTAATCAGAAAGCGCAAAACTAAGTCCTTATTGGGGGCTTACCATTTTAATCAATCAAATATGTTTTATTTGCCTGTTTCCATGAACATCTTATAAAAGTCCCCAGAACCCCCAGGCCCCCCCACAAATTCTCAGTGCAGAGCTAAACTACTTGTGGTCTGGTGCTACTGAACCCACAAATCATTGACTGCTGAAATAAACTTGTTAACATTTTAGTACACCTAGAGGATTTGGTTTGTTTCTTGAAATGAAATGTCCAGGCTGGTCTCAAACCCACAGTGCTTGAATAGAGTTGAGTTGAGTCGGAGTTTTGGAGTTGAGTTGAGCTGAGCAGAGTTGAGTTGGTAAGTAGCTGGGATTATAGGCATGGCCCACCATACCCAACTTCCAAGTTTATCTTGTAATACCCTTGTAAAACTTTCCTTACTGTTGTGCCTTGCTGTGAGCCAAATGCCAGTGCCAGAGCCTACTCCTCTTGCCACAGCAAGCACAGATTAAGTAGTTTCTGCTTGTTCTTGGTACATTACAGATTTCCACACAACTTAGTAAAACATAATAATAAAGCAATCACTTCATTTAGCATCCACCTTTGTGTCTCATCTTCTGTATATGGAGGAGGAGAAAGCTGTCCTCAGCTTTGTCTGGGTGGTCTTTTTCAGAGTAAAAGACACTTCCTTTTCTACTTGCTGAAAGGGAGCTAACCAGAAGTTGGGCCATGGGTCAGGGGGTTTCTGCCATTGTCATCTGCAAACCTGAGACTTCTAGCCAAACTTCTCACCAATGACTTTTGGTTCATCTTTTTTGAGTTCACCCTAAGTGCTTCTCTTGAGCTGGCAGGAGGGGTCCACTTTGCAAAAACAAAACCACACACACACACACACACACACACACACACACACACACACACACACACACACACACACAATGCAGTTCTCTGAAATCTAAGTGCTTCTCTTGAGCTGGCAGAAGAGGGCCACTTTGCAAAAACAAAACCACACACACACACACACACACACACACACAAAATGCAATTCTCTGAAATCCACCAATCTGTTAGTCATTGGGGGTGGGGGTGGTGGGTGGGGGGGAACCAGGAGCAGAGAGATAAAAATGTAAATCAATAAGTGAGCTCCCGATGGGTTAGCTCTTCCAGTAACATTGACGGGCCCAGGGCAGTTCTTGACTTGAGGGAAGTGGACACTTTAAATCAAGTTTCCAAAAAAAAAAAAAAAGTCAGGAGCTGAGAGTTGTTATAGCAACTGGGTTAGAGATTGAAAATTAAGAAGTATGATGTGCAGGAAACAGAGAGCCCCACAGCACTTCCTCTTCCTGTTCCCAAACAGGGCAGAGGTCATGAAACCTTAAAATAAATCCAGGATCTCTTCCTGGAGCTGTGAGTCAACTAACGGTAAAAATGCAATAAAGGAGAAAAGCTTTGAAATTCTTGATTCTTTTTGGGAGAAGAAATAAAGATCCTTTGCTTCTAGGAAATGTTAACATGGGTAAATGTGGTCATCAGGTTGTGGCCTAAGATTAGGTTTAGAATATACTTTTCAGGAATGGTGAAGCCTTCATTTCATACACCTGGTCTTTAGTAATCTCCACTTTGCTACATGGGCTCAGAAGTGAGAATCCACACACAGATGCAAATATGGATAGGCCAAAAGAGAGTGTCTGGAGCCACAGTCAATACTTGAATGAAGTGACACTCGGCCTTCTCAGTATCCTGATTAATGATCAGTAATAGTAGCTAAAGAAAGCCATAGGATCAACTTGGGTTCCCAACAACCAATGAGTGGATCACATGGATCAAGAAAGTGTGGTAATTATACATAATGGAGTAAGGAAAATGGATGGAGCTTATTACCAATTGTGTTGGGGAGATAAGTCAAGCTCAGAAAGAGAATTATCAGGTTTTAACTCATATACGCAATTTAGACCTAAAACAAAATTAAAGGACATGATTGTAAAAGAGGGGCTGGTAGGAAGGGAACAAGTAGGAGGAAGGAATGGGAAAGGAGACAGCAATAAGGTGAATTTGTTTTTGGGTCCTGGGGCTTGAACTCAGTACTTGGATGCTGTCCATGAGCTTCTTTCACTCAAGATGAGTTCTCTACCACTTGAGCTGCAGCACCTCCTCTAGCTTTTTTCTAAGTAATTTATTGGAGACAAGAGTCTCATGACTTAACTTCCTGAGCTGGCTTGGAACCTCAATCCTCAAATCTCAGCCTCCTGAGTAGCAAGGGTTACAGGCGTGAACCACCAGTGCCTGGCTTAGGGGTGGATATTACCAAAGTATATTATGTGTGTGTGTGTATAGGTGTGTGTGTGTCTGTGTGTGTGTTTCTATGCAAAAAAATATAGCATAATGAAACTCACAAAAACTTATAAAGAGAGGTGTTAAGAAAGGGTACTAGAAACTGAATGCTTCTATTACTGAGAATTATTAATTATTGCTGAGATCTGAGAATTACGGTTTGAGGCCAGTCAAGATAGACAAACTCGAAAGACTCTTCTCTCCATTAGCCAGTAAAAGGCTGAAAGTGGAGGTGTGGCTCAAGTATTAGAGTGCCAGCCTTGAGGGGAAAAAGCTGAGCAAGAGCAAGAGGCCCTGAGTTCAAGCCCCAGAATTAGCATCAAAAACAAAAATAAAAAGAGTAATATACTTGGAGTGAACCTGATCACAGTACATTATATGTATGTATGTAAGCACCACAAAGAAACCTCTTGTACAATTAATGTATGCTAATTTAAAATGTGAAGAATAAAATAGTAGCTAACATAAAAATCTCAAGGTCACACGCAAGTTTGAACCCTTTTGTGTGTTCATTGTCCAGGAGGGGTGTGTTTATGTGTGTGTGTGTGTGTGTGTGTGTGTGTGAGAGAGAGAGAGAGAGAGAGAGAGAGAGAGAGAGAGAGAGAGAGAGAGAGAGAGAGAAACAGTTCAGATTTTGAAGTCACAAGCCCCTCCTTCTTGTCTAAGAATAAGTGGCCAAAACTTTGGAGAGCCCCATAATGCAGAGTAAAACCTAAATCCACTACTTGCTGATCATGTGAGCTATAGACAAGTTACTTAACTTCTCTGTGCAAAACGGAGACAAAAAATAAGTATAGGCTGGGCGCTGGTGGCTTATGTTTGTAATCCTCCCTACGCAAGAGGCTGAGATCTGAGGATCACATCCAACACCAGACTGCATAGGAAAGTCTGTGGGACATTTCTTTCTGATTAACCAGCAAAAAGCTGGATATGGGGTATAGCTTAATGTGTCAAACACTCCCCATGTTGTCAGGACCAAAGGGAACAGAATTTGCAAAAGGCTCCGTGAAAAGGAAGCGTCCAACAAATAATAACTATCTGATCTCTTTTTGCTTTACACCCACTATTCCTCTCGGAATGAGTACCCTTCTCCCCAAAAGTGATTAGGACTGGTTCTCTACCAACAAATGAATGGTTCATAGAGCAAACAAATGTTTTCTCATCATGAGCCCAGGAGTGAGGAGCAGGGGGCTCTGGGATACTATCTGGCATGCTGTCTGGCTTTGGGTAGCAAACAGGCCAAATCTCAAGAGCGTCCAGCTGGGTTTTCAAGGCCCAAATGACTAGAAAAGAGCTACTCAACAGTTTGCTATCATCTTTTATTTAATCAAAACACAGGTGACTTGAGTAGCGTCAGAGCCCCCCTTAAACCATTCCCACCTTCTCCCAGGACTCTTCCAAGAGTGGATTCTCTGCTGAAATCAATTCACCATCACATACACTTCTAGCCCAACTTGAGCCATGTCAACAACAACAAAAACAAAAAACCTTTAAGATTCCATGGCTTCTCCTTCTGTTTTGGGAAGAAGGAACACAATCAGCCCTGAGTCAGGCTTTTAGAAAATTCAATTAGAGAAGAGCAAGAGCCCAAGGCCAGGCACTGGTGATTCATGCTGATAATCCTAACTACTGAGGAGGTTGAAATCTGAGGATTGTGGCTAGAAGCCAGCCCAAGCAAGAAAGTCCATGAGAATCTTACCTCCAATTAATGACCCAAAAATCTAGAAGTGGAACTATAGTTTAAACAGTAGAACACTAGCCTTGAACAACAACAACAATAACAACAAAAAGCTCAGGGACAGTGCCCAGTCCCTGACTTCAAACTCCTGGACAGGCACATGAATAACAAAACAAATTTGATAAAAGGAAAGAGTGATAGTGAAGGTATAATTGTAATCAACTTGCCAAATGCTCCCCACCCAGGCAATAGGAATCAAGGTCTGATAAGGCCCACAGTGTTTATTGACACTGAATCTGAAGGTTAAGGAGACAGAAAAGTCATCGTTCATAGGTGACTACTCAGAAATCTGCTCAATGCTTAAATCTATGCAATCAGAGGGTCGGCAGCTTCTACAGGCTTTAAGGATTAAAATGTAGGTCTCCTTGAACTTCTTGATTTTGCAAGCGTAGACAATAGGATTCATCACGGAGTTGGTGTGGGATAGCAGGATGCCCAGGAATATCACAAACTCTGGTACTTCAACTTCAAAATAGAGAACACAGTTGATGATAGACATAGGTAACCAGCACAAAGCAAACAAGAAGAGAACCAGAAACAGGGATTTGGCTGTCTTGAACTCTCGCCCATAAAATGAACCTGGCTCTTTGAAACCAGACAGGTTCTGACTGAGTTTGTTCCGAATGATATAGAAGATGTCCAGATAGATGGCGCACATGACCAACAGGGGAATGAAGATCCAGGTGAAGAAGCTGAAGAATACCATATAGTCCATGCTCATGACGGAGGGGAAAGTGCATTTAATGGTGGTGACATTTTGGAGGTCACTTGAGGTCCTTTTCACATGCCAACCAAACATAGGGGTCAGTCCCACCAGGAAAGATATCAGCCAACAAAGGCCCAGGGCAAGCCATATTCTTCTTTGAGTTGTGACCCTTCTGTATCTGTTTGAATACAAAAGAGCCAAGTGAGTTCACAGCAGGAAATACTACATCCAGGAGCTGATGTTGGTGGGAAAAAAAAAAAAAAAGAGTTGAAGAGCCAGGTGCCTGTGGCTCACGCCTGTAATCCTAGCTACTCAGGAGGCTGAGATCTGAGGATCACAGTTCAAAGCCAGCCAACAGAAAACCGGAAATGATGCTGTACCTCAAGTGGTAGAGTGCTCGCCTTGAGCTGAAGAGCTGAGGGATAGTGCGCAAGCCCAGAGTTCAAGCCCCATGACTGACAAAAATAAAAGAGTAGAAAAAAATAACAGAGCATACTCTCCAACTTTCTGCTAAGAAGGAGAGCATCAAGAGTCTACAGTGATCGTGTCTGAATGCTGCTAGATATTTAAATAAGATGAACAGATAAAGATGAGAGAAAAATCCAGAAACTTCTCTGGGAGACACAGAATGAATCCTGAATGTGTGACCAAGAGTTAGCTGCATGGGGCTAGGAAGGTGGCTCAGTGGGAGAGTGCTTGTCTAGCATGCATGAAGCCCTGGGTTCGACTCCTCAACACCACATAAACAGAAAAGGCCAGAAGTGGCGCTCTCAAGTGGTAGAGTGCTATCCTTGAGCATAGAGAGGCTCAGGGACAGTGCCTAGGCCCTGAGTTCAAGCCCCAGGACTGGCAAAAAAAAAAAAAAGAGTTAGATACATGTTCTCTACTAGGACTCCATTTCCAGTTCAAGAATTCCTCAGTTCCTAAATTAAAGCATTAAACTAACTCTCCTAGGATCATTTACATGGGGAGACACACATTCCTAAAGTGCAATTGCCTGTTCTACTCTGCTTTCTCTGCCCCTGGTGTGAGTCTCAGGAATTACACCCCTTTGCCCTTACCTCACCTGTACCTGAGCCTGCCCTTTTTGTCCAATGGGCATAGATACTTGGCACCTGAGATAATGAATCATTGAGGCTAGAAGAGCCCTTAAATGACTCTTCCACTGAAAGCCACCATTTCCCTTGAAGAAGACCCTTCTTGTCAGCAGCCAACACAAATGGCAAAAGTAGGGAAATAATTGGAAAGTACTATCTTACTCAGAAAATTTTATTTCAATAAAGATATTTTATTGATAATCAGCTGGAGATATTTTAATGATGATCTCCATTTTACTGATGGCAATGAGAAACAATAATGTAAATACCCAGGGGCCAGTGGCTCATGCCTGTAATCCTAGCTATTCAGGAGGCTGATATATGAGGATTATTGTTCAAAGCCAGTCAGTCCAGGAAGGAAAGTCTGTGAGACTCTTCTTTTTTTTTTTTTTTTTGGTTGTGGGGCTTGAACTCTGGGCCTGGGCGCTGTCCTTCAGCTCTTCAGCTCAAGGCGAGCACTCTACCACTTGAGCCACAGCGCCACTTCTGGCTTTTTTTGCTTATGTGGTGCTGAGGAATCAAACCCAGGGCCTCATGCATGCAAGGCAAGCGCTCTACCACTGAGACACCTTCCCAGCCCCAAACTCTTATCTCCAATTAACCACCAAAAAAAATCTGGAAATGGAGCTGTGGCTCAAGTGATAGAGTACTAGCCTTGAACAAAATAGCTTAGGAGCAGGCTCAGGACTAGCACGCGCGTGCGTGCACACACACGTTGCAAATATTAACAATTATAGCAACTATTTTTTATATTGCAAGAATTTTTCTAAGAATATTGCATGTGTTAACTCATTGAATCTTGTGAGGAAGGTATAACTATTATGGCCAAGCAGAACAGGTAAAGAACACATACACGCTACAAGTGGTGAAGTTACCATGAAAAGAAAGGATATAAAAGGAAGCTTCTCAGGCCAGGGGCCAGTGGCTACTCAGGAGCTACTGGCTCCTGAGCTACTCAGGAGGCTGGGATCCTGAGGATCGAGTTTCAAAGCCAGCCGGGGCAGGAAAGTCCATGAGAGCCTCATCTCCAATAAACCACTCAGAAAACCGGAAATGGTGCTGTGGCTCTAGTGGTAGAGCACTAGCCTTGAGCTGAAGAGTGCAAGGACAGCACCCAAGCCCAGAGTTCAAGCCCCACGACTGACAAAAAGAAGAAAAAAAAGAAAAGATAAAAAAAACCTTCTCAAACACTGACACAGATGAGAAAATGGAAGCAAAAAAGGTTAAATAACTTGCTTAGGGTCATATCACAAGGACATGAACTCAGACTTTATTGAAAGCTTCTTTTTAGCTTCTTCACTATGCTCTTTTCCCAAGTGCCACTTAGGACACTAAGAGATCTGAGCTCCCTCATCATAAAAAGAATAAAAAGCAACACTGAGAATTCTTATTCTTTCCAGGTGCAGGTGGCTCACATCTAGCTACTCAGGTATCTGATGAACATTCTCAGCCCTGTCAGAAAAGTGACAAACAGGCCTGGACAGAAAAGTCCATGAGACTCTGATCCAATTAGCCAGCAAAAAGTTGGAAGTAAAGATGTAGCTTAAGTGGTAGAATGTCAGCCTTGAGCAAAAAAAGCCAAGAAAGAGCTCAAGGCTGAATTCAAGCCCCAATACCAGAACAACAATTAAAAAAAAAAAAAAAAAGAAAAGAAAAGCAAGAACCTCTTCCTCAACATTGGGGCAAGCACAGACCATGGAAGCAAGATTAAAATACTAATAATCTACACTTGCAAAGCAATGCTATCATGTTTACCTCTTATTCTTACCTTCCTGCTCCTGAAGTATGATCTCTTATCTAGTAGATTTCTATCATTTTTACCCTCTTTAGAACTATGCTCTTGAAGAACTATGCGCTTGAAGAACCATGCTCAGTTGGAGAAGGGATCAGAGCACTTTTCTGGTTCTCATTTCATTCCTGAATCTCAGCTCATCATTGCTAAATTGCTCTCAGACTGTGGGTGAAAAGGCATTGAGTTCCCTCTTTGGACTTCAAGGGTCAATTCCCAGTCATGTCTCTCCTGGAATCTGAACTTGGTTAACCCCTTTCCCTGGCACCTCTATCACTGCCCCCACCCTAGCCCTCTTCAGGTAAGTTACCTGATGGTGAGCTTGACCCGCAGGTAGCGGTCTATGGCAATGGCCAGCAAGGACATGATAGAGGCATGGGTGAAGCTCAGCAGCACGGAGGTCATGAGCAGACAGCTGTAGAAGAACATTTCAATTCCCAGGCTGACCACAATGGCCACAGGTATGACCAGCAGCCCGACTGCAATGTCAGCCAGGGCGAGAGACACAATGAAATAGAAGGTGGTGGTCTGTAGACTGGGGTTCAGTTTGACCACCCAAATGACCAGCACGTTACCCACGGTGGCAAAGAAGCCGATGAAGATCTCCATGGTAATGTAGATCATTCTCAGCCACAAAGGAGCAATGCTACTGGCTACCATACTGTCCCAGAGGAGAGTCCCAGGTGACAGGGGAAGCCAGTAGGATTCGTTGGAGCCAGTGGACCTAGCTCTTGGCAGACATCTTCTCAAAGCAGTGGCAGAAATTCACAGCAGGTTCTCTCTGCCTTGTCTTCGCTGGTGATTTCTTAGAGACCCTTCTCCTTAGAGAGGGGTCCAGCCCAGGGTGATCACCTGCAGCCCTTGTGGGCCACACATTCTGGGCGTGTAGGCTGAATCTGAAAATGTTGCTTCTCTTAGTTCCCCCAGACAGATGCAATAGAGGCCTCTGCCTCCCCCGGTCCCCAGAAGGCTTTTCGAGCTCCATCGAGATAAGTCTCCCTCTTTGGGGTGTTTCAGGAAGTGAGATAGGCCAAGAGGAAGAGAGAGCCAGGGACGCTCAGCCAAAAGATGGACAGAACAGAAAAAAGGATGGCCTGAGATGTCCAGCAGAAAGTTCAAGATAGCATTAGGTGTCAGCAGCTGAGAGTGTAGGTTTGGGTGGAAGAGGAGCTAGAAACCTGGCTATGTGATATCCTTGTTTTCTGCTTGCCAAACACAGATCCATGATAAGGAGAAATAGAGGAAGAAGAATTAAGAGTTTGGTATCAGCCGCCTAGCCTTAGCTGGAACTTGACTCCTACTTAGAGCAGAACAGCACTGAGGATTCCGCTGCAGAAGGAGACACTGTGGAGCCCAGCTGGAACCCAGCCTTTACATCAAAGATCCTTTGGTAGACCACTGGTGCCTCACACCTGTAATCCTAGCTCTCAAAAGGCTGAGATCTGAGGAGCAAGATTCAAAACCAGCCTGGGCAGGAAAGTCCATGAGATTCTGATCTCCAATAAACTGCTCAGAAAAAGCCTTAAGGGGTGCTGTGGCTCAAGTGGTAGAGCTCTAGACTTGAACAAAAGAAGCTCAGGGACAGTGCCCTGAGTTCAAGCCCCAAGGACTGGCATGTGTGCACATGCATACACACACACACACACACACACACACACACAAAGTTCATTATAAGACAAGCAAATATTCCCTGCTCAAGGTTTTACAGGCATTCACATACAGTGAGACCAAAGCAGGACACTCTCTTAGGAAAGGAAGAGAAAGGCACAATGCCTATGCATATCTGATCATACAAAATAATATTTATGAACATGAACTCCAGGAAATAAAAACAAGAGTTTTCTTTTTGCTGCTTTTGTTTTCTTTCCTTATTGTCTAGTTCGTTTGTCTGCGCATCTTTTGGGAGTGTGGGGGGGGGGGAGCACAGAAATGGAGGGCTGAAGGGTAAACAAATGCAGCAATAGTACTCATTGGACACTGTGTTGAAAACCAACTGTCCAATTTGTGGGTGGGATATGAGGTGAAAAAACAGAGGGAGAATGAGGGAAGGGGTAAGATTGTCCTAAAGGAAATGTATTCTTTGCCTGACTTACATAACTATAACCTTTCCGTTCTTAGCATTTTCAAATAAAAATAAGGGGTGGGGAGGTGGCTTAGTGGTAGAGCACTTGCCTTGCATGCATGGGGTCCTGAGTTCGATTCCTCAGCACCACATAAACAAAAAAAGCCAGAAGTTGTGCTGTGGCTCTAGTGGTAGAGTGCTAGCCTTGAGCTGAAGAGCTGAGGGACAGTGCCCAGACCCAGAGTTCAGGCCCCACGACTGACAAAATAATAATAATAATAATAATAGAGTAAAGATGCAGCACCACTTGTACACATTTCATCTGTTTTTTTTTTTTTTTTTTTTTTTTGCTTCCATCATCAACTTCCCACAACCCCAGTAGTCCCACGTACTCTCCTACTAGCAAGTGGCCATGTCAGACCTCTTTGAGGAACAGCCGGAAAATAGTATAAACAGTTAGACAGGAAGGAAAGATCATTTGTACACTATCTGCCATGCTCCCTCCCCAGATCCGAGCCTCCATCCTACTCCGATGGTCAGCAGCTTCTGAGATTCACCAACACTTGAACGCAAGCATATTGGGTTCAGATGCTTCTTGGTGGCACCCACAGTGGTAACCTAAATCAGGCATGTTAGAAGGTCATCCAGGAGAACCACTAAGACCTGTGCCCACAAAGGTGACAAAAGGGCTTAACTGCTTTACCTTAAGCACAAATCTATGTATGATCCAAACCCAAATTTGTCAGTAACAACTGCTGTGATTCCACTTCTGGCTTTCTGCTGGTTAACTGGAGATAAGAGTCTCAGGGATTTTCCTGTCCCTGCTGGATCGGAACTGAGATCCCTCAGATCTCAGCGTCTTAAGTAGCTAAGATTACAGGCATGAGTCACTGGTGTCCCGCAAGCCAACACTTTTTAATGGGGTAGTTGAAAGATGCTTGAACATGGGGCTCAGCTGTACCCCAAGTTGGTCGAGTCCAAGGAATCTCTTGCTCAGTGGCCCTACACCTATCACTAGTCCCTGAGCAAGCACATCAGAGAGTAAGGGGCACTCCTCCTTGATTGCATTCCCTTTGTTCCAGCATTTTCCAATGTTAGCTATGCCGGCATCCCTGTATTGAAGAATATGGAAGCTTTGCCAGCCTCGATGTAACCTTTCTTGCAAAACTGCTCTCTTTATCTTTCCTTCAGAGGAGGAAATTACTGAGAGTACTTTTTTTGGCCAGTACTGGGTTTGAGCTCAGGGCACAGGTGCTGCCCTTAGTCTTTTTTAGCTTGAAGGGAGTGGTCTGCCACTTGAGTCATAGCTCTGGTTCCAGCTTTTTTAACTTTGGGGGTTATGTGGGGTTAAGGATCTCACAGACTTTCCTGTCTGAGTTGGCTTTGAACAGCACTTCTCAGATCTCAGCCTCCTGAGTAGCTAGGCTGTGAGAGTAATTTCTACCACACTGCAAAAAAAAAAAAAGCCTTTCTTATCAAAACACAATCTGAATCTTGCTTAATTACTATTAGAAATTCCTCACACAGGTGAGGTTCATACCTATAATCCTAGCTACTTAAGAGGTTGAGATCTGAGACTCTTACCTCCAATTAACTACCAAAAAGCCAGAAGTATAGCCTGGGAATGTGGCTTAGTGGTAGAGTGCTTGCATGAATGAAGCCCTGGGTTTGATTCCTCAGTACCACAAAAACAGAAAAAGGTGGAAGTGGAACTGTGGCTCAAGTGGTAGAGTGCTAGCCTTGAGCAAAAGCAGTTCAGGGATAGTGCTCAGGCCCTGAGTTCAAGCAAAAAAGCCAGAAGTGAAACTGTGGTTCACATAGTAGAGAGCCACCCTTGGGCAGGAAAAGCTAAAGGAACTACTCCCAGACCCTGAATTCAAACCCCAGTACTAGCACCAAAAGAAAAGGGGTGGTTAATTCCATTTTTCCCCCTAGACACCCAGTACCACCAAATAGGTGAAAGAAAGACCTCTCTGGATAGAGAGAAATCAAGCTTCTAAGAGGTGATAATGATTGCAGGTAAAGGGCACTTTGCGGAAGAGTTTGACATCCACATACCTTCTTAACAGTCCAACCTAGTGAGCCACATATAGATCAAGTGGCATGGTGTCAGGGAAGAGAACAGACTTTTCTCTCTGTTTAAGGAAAGGCAAGGGAAACTCCTATATGGAGAAAGAAAAAAAACGGTAGCCTGTGTGTAGCTTTGGTCCAAAAGCTGACAGTAGGAGGCTGGGAACAATGGATCCCACCTACCAGAAGTAGCTTTGCATCCTTAGGTATATGTGCATTCAGTTTCCTTTTCCTGCCATTCTCCTTTACAACTTGGGTGGGTTGCCACTCTTTTATCTTAGCTAAATTAAAGACACCAAAGAGCTGGGAAAGTGGCTCAGTGGTAGAGTGCTTGCCTTGCATGTATGAGACCCTGGGCTCCATTCCTCAGCACAACATAAGCAGAAAAACCAGAAGTGGTGCTGTGGCTCAAGTGGTAGAGCGCTAGTCTTGAGCTGATGAGCTGAGGGACAGTATCCAGGCCCAGAGTTCAGGCCTTACAACCAACCAAACACAACAACAACAACAAAACAATTTATTTGCTGGGAGCTGGTAGCTCACGCCTATAATCCTATCTACTCAGGAGGCTGAGATCTGAGGATGGCGGTTCAAAGCCAGCCCAGGAAGGAAAGTCGGTGAGACTCTTATTTCCAATAAACCACTAGAAAACTGGAAGTGGCACTGTGGTTCAAGCAGTAGTGCTAACCTTGAGCTGAAGAGTGCAGGGACAGTGCCCAAACCCAGAGTTCAGGCCCCACGACCGGACCCCCCCCCCAAAAAAAGAAAAAAGATAAAAAAGACACCAAGATCAGGTTCCATCACTGTATGATTGTGAGACAACAGCACATAAACAGGGCACACACTTGCTACCAACCACACCCCTTCTTCTCATCTGGGAATTCCACTTCTGCAAGTTTTGCGTATCCCTTGGGGGTTTCTTTTCTGCAAACAAGAGAAACCTTTCCTTCTTGTTTTCTAGATAAAGAGCCATCACTGCTGGAATGAGATGAGGAGGGGAAAGTCTTTCCCAGTCACCATATTGTGTCTACGACATATTGGGCCCAGTGTTCTGTTTACTCAGATAAAAATTGAATCGGAGTGAGGCATCTCATGCTTAAACTCCTAGCTACGTGGGAGATGGAAATTGGGAGGATCTCAGTTCCAGGCCCAGGTTAAAAAGTTAGTGAGAACCTTGTCTCAACGGAGAAGCTGGGCATTGTGGTGTGCACCTGTCATTCCAGCTACTGGAGGGATAAAGTAGTCAAATGGACGTTAAGGCCAGCCCAGACAAAACCACAGACTCTATCCTCAAAATAACTGAAGCAGAAAGGCTAGGAGCATAATTCAAATGATAGAACCCTGGCCTGGCAAGCATCAAGTCCTGAGCTCAAATCTCAGTACCACACATACACATATAAAACAAAACTCTGAAACCCTGAGAAAGAAGACAGAGAAACCAGGGCAGAAGGTCACATTATTTACCTATTCCCATCCTGTACCTCAGCCCCACTTGGCTAACTCGCCTTGCCTTGTCCTGTCTTCTCCATCCATCCCTGTGCCACTACTTCCTAGCCCATGCCCTGAGGCAATCGGCATGCTCCTGCTGAAAGGCAACCTCTGCTTAAACAGGACGGCCTGCTCCCTTCCTAAAAACTGGTTATTCTTAGTCCTCACTGCTCAAGTGCAGGCTCTCCTTGGAATGGTCCTCATCAGGCACTCCAAGGTAATGGGGTCATTCAGGCTCTTCAGGCTCCTGCTACCTGTCTTTTCCATAGAAGCCATAAGAAAACAGGTGCTATAAACTTTCCCCTGGGTATAGAATGACAACAGTAAGGCACCTGGGCCCTGCAGAGGTCCATGATACCAGCTCTCTGATGTTCTCTGGTGCAAAAGACACTTTGAGTACTGTTGAGTTAGCCGAGCATCAGAAGAGTTAAGTAATGTGCCCAAGGTTGCACAATGAGGAAGTGGCTAGCTGGCATGCAAATCCAAACTCCTAGCCAGGCGCCAGAGGCTCACACCTAGCTACTCAGGAGGCTGAGATCTAAAGATCACGATTCAAAGCCAGCCCAGGTAGACAAATTAAGTGGTAGAGTGCCATTTGAGTGAAAAAGAAAAAAAAAACTAAGCAAAAAGCACTCAAGCCTCAGTACACACACACACACACACACACACACACACACACACACACACACACACACACACACACACACACACACACACACACACACACACACACACACACACACACACACACACACACTCCAGACTCCTGGCTTCAGAGTCCAGGTTCTGAATGTCAGCTTCAGTTAAGTGGATGAGCAAAAGAACAACCATACAATGCTTTCACAAGTACCAAGACCCCCGAGAGTGATATTGTCAGATTACCAATATTAGTAGGGGATCCATATCTTTTTTTTTGTGGGGGGGGTTCGGTCATGGGGCCTGAACTCTGGGCCTGGGCACTGTCCCTCAGCTCTTCTAGCGCTCTACCACTTGAGCCACAGTGCCACTTCTGACTTTTTTCTTTTTGCTTATGTGGTGCTGAGGAATGGAACCCAGGGCCTCAGGCATACAAGGCAAGCGCTCTACCACTGAGCCACCTTCCCAGCCCGGGGATCTGTATCTTAAAATCTGGAAAAGTGACCAACAAGACAATGGGAACAAAGCATAGGTGTAGAAGCAGCAGCAGCTCAGAGTTTAGATGAGATGGCAGAACTAGAAAGACAACTGCATAAGCGGGATGTTGGTGGGGTTGGGCTCAGAGCTGGGAACTCTGAGCTAGAAAGGAAACCATTCATGGGGCCAGGGTACAGTACAGCATTAGTACAGCATTATTTTCAATAGTGAAATAAATTATAAGTCAGCTGGGATTCAGGATATATCCCTCCTCCCAAATGAAGGCCAGAACTCTTTTCAGTTCTACTAAAAGAATGTGAACTCCATGGGGGAGAGGCAAGAGTCTGGGAGGGTTCATCATCCTGAATTTTAGGAAAAGTGACTGGAGTCCTGGGAAAGAAAGTCCTGGCCTGTTCCAAGCCCTGACTGAGTGTCTCCTTGAATCTGATGCAACAGTCATAGGCCGCAGCCCAGGACATGCTGTCTCATATTTGGAGACACTATTCATTGGATCTTCTGCAGCTTCTCAGAAAACCTAGAAAACCTCAGCTGCCAGCCTTCAAGGTTAGCAAGATGCAGTGTTAGCAGGAAACCCAAGAATGCGATTGCTGGAGGCCAGAACCCATCCAGGCAGCTCTGGAGACAGGATGTCAAACCGCCAGAAGATGGTAGCTGCCACCCAGATCTCGCACTGACTGGACTCCTGCTTGTAGACTTGCACAAAATCAGTCTTGCTCACTTCCTCTTGGTCTCATCACCACTTCCGCAAAACCTTGGTATTTTTATAGACCTTTATGGTTGCCAGCCAACAGCAGAGACTTAAGAGGAACTAGTTTCAGAGTTGCCTTGAAGGTGGCTGGTGCTTAGGCCCCTCCCTTACCACCCTCTTTCCTCTCCTTTCTGTCTTAAACTCCTCTTAAGCTGAGGCCAAGATGCCATGATGACTCCCAACATCTCCAGTACATGGAGGGTTACTTAGTGTCAAGGGGAGAAGGATAGCAAACTGAGATCTGGGATGCCAGGACAAGGTTCCTTTATCCTGAGTTGCAGGAAATCCTGCCTGCGGTAAAGGAACTATTCTAAGTGCCCCTGCCTCGCCTGCCAGACCCACACCGGTTAAGTCAGATCTCTGGGCTCAAGTGGAGAATCAAGGAGGTAGAGCGAATGCTAACCTTCATCCAGATCCTAGTTACTCAGGAAGTGAGGAAGTCCTTCAACAGCCTGGTCTTAGGGACAAGAGTTCCCAATACTTGACTTTTCTGTGTCCTTGCAGAGGTGGTTTGCTTAGCAATGACCACTAGATGGCAGCACATTCCTACCGCCACAATAGACTCAGGCTACCACAAAGAAAATGACAAGAGAATTTAAGTGTGGGATTCAGCCAGCTTTCTGCACAGACACTGCCAACAAGGAAAGAAGCAAGAACTAAGGGAGGGGAAGGGAGACAAGAATGGACAGAAAATGCCCACACTCAGTCTAATCCTATAGAAGATTTCTTGGCATGCAAAATCTCATCCTATGTACTCAAGAGATCAGGGGGCAGCTTGTCCCTTTCAACCCAAGCATGTGCCAATACAGACAGGATATGTCTTTAGCTTTATAGTGCGCAAAACACCTTTCATCCTCCATGGTTAAATTCACACAACCACCCCTATGAGGCAGGTCCCCAAGTCTGCAGCTCACAGAAACTGAGCAATTTGTGCAGACTAAGTTGCTGATGAGAATCAGCTGGAGCCTTGGAGCCCCAGCCCTGAACTCTTGGACTTTGGGGGAAGAATAGAGAAGACTCAAGAAGGGTTTTGATCTTATCCTTGACATTTGCCAGTCCTTCACCCATCCTCCCATTTTCATGGCCATTATTTTCCTGGCCTTTTCAGGTGAGTTGAGATCTGGGGATCAAAGCTCAAAGCCAGCCTGGGAGAATACATCCAAGGGGCTCTTATCTCCAATTAACCAACAAAAAGCCAGAAGTGCAGTTATAGCCCAAGTGATAGAGTGGCATCCTTGAGAAAAAAAAAAAAGCTAAGGAAAGCACCAGACCCTAATAAGTTCCTGAGTTCAAGCCCTGGTATACATACATTCTCTCTCTGTCTGTCTCTCTTTTGCAAAGACAGAACTGACATCGGGAGACTTAGTGGTTGCTTTTTTTTCTGGCACATTACTGCTGGTTGGTTGATTATTCCAGTTTGTCGTGTACATATTCTTTCTAGGTGCCTCATGTCTTGAAGGTGAGTATTTCTTTTTCTACATGTGGTCCACAGTCGTATTTTAGATGATCAGTTTGGCAGAGGAAAAAAATAATGATGAGACTGAAAATACTCTCTCATTTGAAGTCAGTCTTTGGGGGGAAATCTCTCAAAACAGTCCTTAGAACAATAAAGTCTAGTCGCATTTGAGAGCTTTTGGGAATGGCGCCATCTGTAATCCCCAGGCAGCCTTCCTGGTCATTTCTTTGCATCCACTGCCACAAAGGATGCAAACAACTACATCCGTTGAGCACTGGCTTCTACATTACACCACTTGTACACATTTCGGTATTATTTACTTATATGACTGCTTCTCCCAGTAGCTAGTCGACGCCTTAAATAAAGTATACATTACTTATCTTTGTCTCTCCTTCCCACTCCCATTTCTTTTTTTCCAAACACCTAGAGCTTAAAATAGCACTTAGTACAGAGGAGACCTGTGATAAACTCTAGGCGCAAATATGTAATGCACTATTCCCAGGTCTGTTTTCTTTCCACTTGCAAGAATGGCAACCATATCTCTGTGTGTTCAGTGAGGAATCGGGAGGGATCTGGGGGACTTCGTCCTCAACAAAAATGGATTGTTTTTTTACATCTTGTAATTTCCATCCTAAACCAGTACAGGTAGGAAAACACCATGGGGTGTATTTGAGTCTAGCTAAAGGGGCCCTCAGAGAGAATATCTTGCTTTTACATGGCATTCAGTGACTTCTGCATTTTTACCTAGTGTGGCTCATTTCACTCTCATCTCTGTGATTTAAAATGATACCTTGCCAACCACCAGTGGCTCGTGCCTATAACCCTAGCTACTCAGAGGCTGAGATCTGAAGATCAAGGTTTAAAGCCAGCCCCAGGAGACAAGTCCATGAGCCAAAAATGCTGGTGGAAGTATGGTTCTAGTGGTTGAGGGCCAACCTTGAGCAGAAAAGCTAAGCAAGAGTTCAAGGTCCTGAGTTCAATCTCCAGTACCAATAAGAGAAATAAAAAAGTGAAATCTAGTAATTCTTCCTCACACATGCAGCACATACACATACTATCCTCTTGCTCTGTTAATTTCTGTTATGCATTTTACAATCAGAACGCATTTATTCATTATCTCGTCCCTGCTTTCCTTTCTTGTCTACTCCATGCTTTAGCTGCAGGACCTGGAACCAGCCCTGGCCCTGGTTGACTGCTTAGCTTGACATGTTGTCCCTCATCAGTGCTCAGGTTGGGTTTCTCAGGACATAGTGGATTTGGAGAGGGAGGGAGTGCCTGAGGAAATGGATGCTCCAGCAACTGGTTTAAGATCAAAACTAGAACAGCTGCCAGGTTTCCTGGCTAGCTAACTCCTTCACTGGCTCATTTCTATTTCTGGTCCCCATCAGTCCAGATTCCCAGCTGAACAGCCTGAAGTGTCCAACCAAGAATTCAGTCGGTGAGTGCTTCTTTTTGCATGATCATACTTTCTCCTTGGCCAATCGGTCTGTCCATCTATGCAAATAAACCCAGCAGTCGGGTCACTCCACATTGGCAGGGCCTTTTTAAATTGACAGCATCCAGAGCTATGGCCGTCTGTGCACAGCTACAGTAAGATGCTTGCCACTCTTGCAAGCACACTAGTGCTTCTCCCTCCAGGTGTCAGGCCTGCTCCACTCTGCACTCACCAAGACACATGCCGGGGAGGAAAAGTCACTCCCCTTCTGTCCCCTTCTGTCAGCTATCTCAGAACCTCTTATTTCCAAATAGATAACCTTGGCCATGTTGTTTAATTTCCTAGTGTCTTCAAGATAGTTCTCTGAGGATGCAGTGAAATAGCCCAGGCCCACGGCTGCTGTGGAATCCTGTGTCCCCCTACCAAAGTCTTGGGTAGTCACAAGGAGAGACAGGGACTCTCCAAAGATAGCCATGGAGAGGATGCTTTCATACATGCCGAACTCAGAGACAATCCCATCAAACCAACCACCCTGCCCCCAACCCTGCAGTCCTCTGTGGGAAGAGATCTTTATTTTTTCCCCTTTCTTTCCTACTTTCTTTCTTTTCTTTCCTTCTTTCCTACTTTCTTTCTTTTCTTTCCTTCCTTCCTTTCCTTCCTTTCTTTCTTTCTTCCTTTTCTTCTTTCAGTCTTCTTTCCTTTCTTCCTTTTCTTTCTTTTTCATTCTGTCTCTTCTTTTTCTTCCTTTCTTATTTTTTCGTGTGTGTGTGTGTGTGTGTGTGTGTGTGTGTGTGTGTGTGTGTGTGTGTGTGTGTGTGTGTTAGGGCTTGAACTCAGGGTCTGGGTGGCTATCCCTGAATTTTTGTTGTTGTTGTTGTTGTTGTTGATCAAGGCTAGTGCTCTACCAGTTAAGCCCCAGCTCCCCTTCTAGTTTTTGGTAGTTTATTGCAGGTAAGTCTCATGAACTTTCCCTGTCTAGGCTGGCTTTGAATTTTGATCTTCTGATCTCAGCCTCCTGAGTGACTAAGATTACAGGTGGGAACCACCAGTGCCCACTGGAGGAGATCTTTTATGGTTCCTTATTTCCCAACAGGGCTCCTGGCTTCAGAAACTGGACACATCCCACAGAGACAAAAGGAAGTGAAGAGTTCCTCTCCCCCATCCCCAATTGACTGGGCGAGGCTGATCCGCGGGAGAAGGGCTGCAGACCTGGTTCCCCAATAGCATTCTCCCTTCTTTGTAAGCCCTGGGTCTAACATTGGGCAGTCTCTAGGCATATAAGCTGCTTGGCCACAAGCTACTCAGAAAACTCAGTTGCTGCAAGCGAGGGCGGGATCTCAAGAGTCTGACTATTCAGAGCAATAATTATAGTTTCTGTTTCTCCCTCATCACTCATTCTGCTGCGCTTGCCAGGTCAGTCAGCATTCCTCATGGCTGTGAAGGGGCCTCCTCCTGGGCAGGGTGTGAAGATTGCCAAATAACAGCAACTGAGGCTATTACTGTCAGCTCCTGCCAGAACAGCTGCTGTGACAAGCAGGGGACATGCAGGCCATAATTTCATTCATCTTGGCTCTTGACCTTTAATACCAGACATCCCCTAATCACTTATTAACCCAAGAATCATTCCTGATTTCATAGGAGCGACGTAGTAGAGTTTTCTCTAGCTTGAGAGGGTGGCCTTGTGCTGGACTATGAAGCCAGGCTCTCTGATCACACGCAGAACTCCCAGAGAACCCCTGTTCTGACCTTGTCTCTCCCTCATGGATGAGTCAACTGGCCTGTTCTGGTCATTCCCAGACACGGCCTCTGTGACCCATGACTTCGGCAGGGCCGACAGAAGTTTGGATCCACACAGATGGTTCAACCCATCCTCACTCTGCCCCAACCCAGTGCCCATGACTAGGTCTTTTTGTGTTGTCCTGGACTTGGCACTCTCTGTTTCCTGCCAATAATGCTTGCTGTTGTTTCTGAGCAGATGGAACAAATGACCAACATGAACTCCATGCAGTCTGCAACTGGAAACATCTGCAGGGAGGCAGGGGCAGCTGCTGACTGGGGGTGGAGGAGCGGCAGGCTGCTAGAGGGGAGCTGTTGGTAGGGGCTGTGGGAGGTGAGCATAGGATGAGGGCACTATAGAAAGCTACTACCAGGTATAGTACAGGACATATGTAGGTCCCAAGACCACTCTGGGCTTCCCAAAGCCCCTCCCCTTTTACTTACTGGCTGGAAGAGAACTCTTCCCTGTGTTTACCAAAGGGAAGGCGCTAAATATTATGTTAGATGCTAAAATCTGTGTGGTCTAGTTGGCTGGATCTTAGAAAACGCTTAAGTCTTGCTGGGCACTGGTGGCTCATACCTGTTAATCCTAGCTACCAAGAGAAGAGGCAGAGATCTGAGGCTTGCTGTTCAAATCCAGCCCAGGCAGAAAAGTCTGTGAGACTCACCTACAATTGACCACTAAGAAGCTGGGAGTAGAGATGTGGCTTAAGTGGTAGAGTTCCCGCTTTAATTGAAAAAAGCTAAGCAAGAACATGACTTCCTGAGTTCAAGTTCCAGTACTGGCATGGGTAGGGGAGCAGGCAATAGAGAGAGAAAGGGAGCAAGGGAGGAAGAGAGACTAACTCCCTATTTCACAGAAGATAACAAACACCTAACAAAGACCTACAGCAAGTATAGGAAAAGATTAAAAAATCAAATCCAGCCAGGTGCCAGTGGTTCATGCCTGTAATCCTAGCTACTCAGGAGGCTACAACCTGAGGATCCTGGTTCAAAGCCAGCCTGGGAGGAAAAGTCCGTGAGACTCTCATCTCCAATAAACTACTCAGAAAAAAAACTGGGAAGTAGCGCTGTGGCTCAAGTGGTAAGAGTGTTATCCTTGAGAGAAAGAAGCTCAAGGACAGTACCCAGGCTCGGAGTTCAAGCCCCAGAACCGGCACACACACACACACACACACACACACACACACACACACACACAAGCACCAGTGACTTGGATCCCCAATTCTGGCTACTTAAGAGTCTGAGATCTAGGGCTGGGAAGTTGGCTCAGTGGTAGAGCGCTTGCCTTGCATTCACGAGGCCCTGGGTTCGATTCCGCAGCACCACATAAGCAAAAAAGAAAAAAGCCGGAAGTGGCGCTGTGGCTCAAGTGGTAGAGCACTAGCTTGAGCTGAAGAGCTGAGGGACAGCGCCCAGGCCCAGAGTTCAGACTGGACCCAAAAAAAAAAAAAAATAGAGTCTGAGATCTGAGGATTGCAGTTCAAAGCCAGCCAGGGAAGGGAAATCTATGAGAATCTGATCTCCAATTAACCACCAAAAAGCCAAAAGTGGAGTAATACCAAGTGGTACAATACTAGCTTTGAGCACAAAAGCTCAAGTACAGTGCTCTTGTCCTGAATTCAAGCTCCAGGATCAGCAAAAAAAAAAAAAAGAAAGAAAATGAAAGAGTACAGAACCCAGTACCTGCCCTACCCCACTACCCCAAGACAAGTGTGTAGGTGTGCTTGCAGGACACACACACACAGAGCTCTGCCTCCCTTACAGTTATATTATACTACATTTGAGAGTCATATCTGTCCTAAAGCCAGAGGCCATTCTGAGGACATACTTCTGTGGTGACAGGATGATCATAGCACTCTGGCACAATGCTGGCACGCCATTTACTCCTTTCACTAACCTTGGAACGACCTTCACCACCTTTCCCTTCATCCTTGAAGCAGCCCGATGGCAGAGCTTGTTGTTACGTCTACTGCTGTTGCAGACAAGGAAACTGACATTGAGTAAAGTTATGCAGTGTGCCTCAGTGTAGAGCCAGTCTGGCCAATAAGGTAAATCACAGGCCCAGCCACTGTGCTCCACAGCCCGGAGCAGCTCATTTCATCCAACTGTAACTTTGAGAACTGAGTAATCTTGTTTCCTACAGATGAGGGACACAAGTGCAGAGCTTAGAGTCTTAAACTCCTAGAGTCAGCTCTTCCACTTCAGAGAAGGGTCCAATCCAAGCATCACCAGTGTGGTTATTTTGGTTACTGTGGTTATAGCTACTCCTGCCTGATTTCACAGAGGCCGCTCTACCAGGAGAGAACAGAGCCTGCAGAGAACAGAGCCTGGTGCTCTGTGCCTTGGAGAGGAAGTACCAGTGTTTTAAACTGTATTCTGGCAGGCCTCAGGCCCCTGTGTTTGATGAGCCAGTAAAAGACCTAAGAGAGTGGGAGAGGATGGGGCTTTCCAGATCTCTGACAGGAATTGAGGACCCTGACCATCTCCTTCCAGAAGTTGACAGCGAAGGAAGTCCCTGCCAGGAGCTAACTGTCCCTTGTATCACAGGCCCTAGCTTAGCTGCCCTTGGGGCCCTTTTCCTGTGGGCTAGGGACCAAAGGAAGCCAGAGGCAACAATGCATAGGGCCTGTGCCTGGGACAGTCCCCCAGAAGTCTCAGCAACGCCAGCTCCTCTCCCTTGCTCTACTATAGTGGGTGGGAGGAGAGAGATAGTTGCCGTGAGTCATCCAGGACACAATTTGAGGATGCTGGTGGATCGCTGGCCAGACATGGTCCCCCAAGCGCTCCCTGTGTTGAGGGACACAGGAAGGAGTGTCCCCAGACACCACAGAGGTCAGCACATCCCAGGAGCTCCCTGGGTGACTGGCTGGGAGACACCCCAGCGGCATTCCTGTATTCATCTGGAAGGTGTAGATTGGGCCACAAGACTCCTGAGTGACTGATCTGCCTAAGTCCTGTCTGAGGCCAGGACCTGGGCCTGGGGCTCCGAGTTCTCTTATACAGAAGACCAATGGGGTGCGTGCTCTGTCTGCTCAGACAATGCTTCTGACCTTTCCTACCCTCACAACCATGTGGTGAGCCATGCCACTATCTACCTGCAGCCGGTCCTCACCTCCTAAGGCCTAGCAACCCATACCTCTGCAGATCTGGCCTAGGCAGGAAGCTGCTGCTCTCAGGGCATTGGAGGAAGGGGAGTAGGACGCAGGCCAAAAGGAAGTCACAAAGATCTGCTTCAAAATAACCCCCTGCGCTGTCTCAGTCATGAGGAGAAGCTTGCAGAAGAGCCAAGTTCTGTTGGTGATGGTTCAAGGGGATGTCAGCAAGGCTCCAAAGGAGGTCAGTAGAGGCTGAGCTTGGAGCCCACCCTGTGCTCTTATCAGCCTTGGCAAGCCACTATCCAAAACCCTGCTCTCCTTAGAAACTTCCGCCTCAGCCAGCATCTGTTTCCGCTCCTATATTTAAACAACCAGGTTAGTGAACTCTCAAGAGCCTTTCTTCCTGGGAGGAGCAGAGCCTCCTGCCTTGTGGCCCATTCAGTGCTTCTGCTCAACTTCTGGGTTAGTGGGAGCCTTGGGGGTTCCTGAGAAGACCTTACGACCCATCATTTACGCAGAAAGCATCCAAGTGGGGCCTGCGTGGCCTCTAGGTTGAGGGCAGGAGGGTGTGCAGCTGGAAAGTCCACCCAGATCTTGTCCTAGTAGAAGCAGCATGGAACATATTCCAACACTGGATTGGGTGGAGGGGACCCACAGGATACTCTAGGTGTGTGACGACCCCTGTTTCAGCTCCGGGCCTGAGGGTTGAAGGAGCTGCCTCTGTGTGCAGCGAGGCCTGAAACACATTTAGGCCTGCTGTCTGTTTCAGGCGCCATTCCTACCCTTAGCTGTCTATCTAGAACCAATTCTGATTCTATGGCCTCCTCAGTCCTAGGCTGATTCCATCTCAACAGACACAGATACAAGCATGCACACATACTAGCCTCAGGAGACACGTGAGGAGAAGAGGGGCGAATCAAAAACCTTTTCGAAAATCTCTCCTCGTGGTGGGAACTACCAGTACTGAGTAACCTAATAGCCCATAGCAGCTCCAGGGGTCAGGCCTCAGACATTACCAGGAAATGATCTCGATGCCTGGCCCTGTGCCCCTGTGCTGCATGGCACTGCAGGGTGACTTCTCTGGGTCCAGCAGCCATTACTGGAAGAAAGCAGAGAGAGAGAGAGAGAGAGAGAGAGAGAGAGAGAGAGAGAGAGAGAGAGAGAGAGAGAGAGAAAGAAAGAGAGAGAGAGAGAGAGAGAAAGAAAGAAAGAGAGAGAGAGAGAGAGAGAGAGAGAGAGAGAGAGAGAGAGAGAGAGAGAGAGAGAGAGAGAATGTATAGGGAAGGCAGTCCACGATCTGCGTCCTGTTTCTGTCTCATCTCCACGTACTTGGGCTGTTTTGGCCAGGCAGGGGACAAAGACTGCTTTACACTTATCTTCCTGCTGGGCACTGGCGGGCTCACACCTGTCAACCTCCATACTCAGGAGGCTGGGATCTGAGGATGGTCTGGGCAGGAAAGTCTGTGAGACTCATCTCCAATTAACCACTGAAAGGCTGAAAGTGAAGCTTAGCCTTGAGAAAAAAAAATCTCAGGGACAGCACCTGTTCCCTGAGTTCAAGCCCCAGCCCCAGCACAAAACAAACAAACAAAAACACAACAAACTTAAAAAAGACTCAAAAATACCTCAGTTGTCCTCATTGCATTAAACACACAGAAATTTTCAACTAATTGAATGTTATATTTTGGGAATTTGACCTGAGTAAATATTTCTGAATTTCAGCCCATGAAATCACAGACTCCAAACCTCAGCCCTGCCATTCAGTGGCCATGTAAGTTAGAATGCATTGATTCAGCACCCATGTATTTTATGCCATAAATTTGTATGCAGTACTTCATTGTTTTTATTGTTTTGCAGTCCTCCAGGGCATCATTCTTGCTAGGCAAATGTTCTACCACTTGAGCCATGTTCTAGTCCTTTTCTTCCCAAGTGACCTTAAGCCATGTGTTTATTAGGCACATGCTTTATCACTTGAGCCATGCCACCAGTCTATTTTGCTTTGGCCAGGCTGGCCTCAGTCTGTGATTCTCCTGCCTGTCCATCTCCTGTGTAGCTGGGATTCTAGGTATGTACACTATCAGGCAAAATCTGTATACATTATCTATGCATTAGGATTCCTCAACTTTGGCTTCATTGACATTTCAAATTCTTTGGTGTGAGGGACTTTTTGTGTTCTTCTTCATGAAAGCTAGCACTCTACTTCTTGAGCTACAACCCCACATCTGGCTTTTTAGTGGATTAATTAAGGACAAGGGTCTCATAGACTTTTCTGCCTGGACTGGCTTGGAACCATGATCCTCAGATTTCAGCTTTCTGAATAGCTAGGATGACAGGTGTGAGCCAGCAGGGCCCATCTCTATTTGCTCTTAAGCAATAGTATCAATACACCCAGGTTTCCCTCCCCCAAATTGCTCAAATTCTGGAATTACAGCCTCTGGCTGCTACTTACCAGAGCACAGACTAGAAATAAGACTTCTGGAGCTGAATCAATGATAATCTAGGCCACCCAGCCTAAGCTAAGAATTTAGGGTTTCATTTACAACCCTGTGTCCCAGGAGAGTGTCGCAAGGCTGGGTTTGAGCATGCTCTGTGTTGTTTCTACTGGAACAACTGGGAAAGCCAAGGTCTTGGGAAAAAAAAAACCCAGCTCTTCAATTTCTCGTCTTCACATAGAGCAAAGGCCAGAAGCACAACTCAAATTCTGCCTGATTTTCATCTTCTTTTGGTTCCTGGTTTAATAAAATCTTTATGGACATAATGGACCTAATTTGCAAATTATACCACCTCCTGTGACATGGTGGAGAGATGTCTAATTGGAGAAACCATCAGGCACATAATTATCAAGTTGCATTCAGGATCACTAATTCACTGCAGAATCGAGAGTCTTCTAAGCCCAGGCTTCCTTCATCATTTTTCTTGTTCTCTGCTTCCTTCCAATAACTTCATGATTTCCTTCTATTTTTGTTGGGGCCTGTTGTACATGGGTATAATCAGCACAGCTGTACAGTAGCAAATAGGATCTCCTTTCCACCTGTTCTTCAACATATGGACAAAGCTACAAGGTCAGTTCTCTAGGAAACGACTAAGTGCTCACTAAGGTGGGTTTGCTCATAGAGCTTCCTTTTATGGGAGGGAACGGAAGCTAATAGCTGCTGCTCCCGTGTTAGTGAGTCCAAAGACCTTGGCCACCCTTAGTAGTATATGCAGTCAGCAGTCAGGGAGCTGCTTGCTCAGTGCTCCCCAACATCCCTCATAGTATTTCTCCTGACCATCATTATCAGAGAATAATTTTCATTATGAAATCATAAAATCAAGCTATGAAGCTCAGATCTGAGGATCATGGTTCAAAGCCAGTCTGGGCAAGAAAGTTTGAGAGACTCTTATCTCTAACTATTTTTAAAAAGCTGGAAATGGAGTTGTAGCTCAAGTGGTAGAGCACTAGCCTTGAACACAATGTTCAAAGACAACACTGAGGCCCTGAGTTCAAGCCCCAGGACTGGTATGCACAAGTGGCCAGCACACACACACACACACACACACACAAAATAATAAAAAAAATTCCCAAAGAATTAAGGTAGATGTGATATAGGGCTGTGTATAAGTGTCAGTCTCCAATCTATGAATTGAATAGATTGGGATTTTGGCGGGGGGAGTGGTGGTGGAGAGGGTGCTGGTGCTAGGGTTCGAATTCAGAGCCTAGAGTTCCTTCTTAGCTTTACCACTCAAGGCAGATCCTACACTAATTGAGCCATACCTCCACTCTGGCTCTTTGCTGGTTAAAGGTAAGAATTTCACCTTTGTCTGCCTGGTTAGCTTTGAACCATGATCTTCAAATTTCAGTCTCCTGCCAGCTCTGCATGGCACTCTGTTTTACAATAAACTCTGTCTCTGTCTCTGTTTCTGTGTGTGTGTGTGTGTGTGCGCGCGTGCGTGCATGTGTGTGTGTGTGTGTGTGTGTTTGTGTGTGTGTGTGTGTGTGTGTGTGTGTGTGTACTGGTCCTGGGGCTTGAACTCAGAGCCTCAGAGCTATCCCTGAGCTCCTTTTGTTCAAGGCTAGCACTGTACCACTTGAGACACAGTACCACTTCCAGCTTTTTCTGGGTTGCTTATTAAAGTTGTATTTTCCTTTCTATATATTGTTAGATTCAATTTGGTTAAATTTTAAGGAATTATTTTACATTTGTTTAATGAAGAATATTGGTCTATAATTTTTTCTTATACTGTATCTGATTCCTATATCAAAGAAAGGTTGTTTCCACAGAGTGAGTTTGAAATAATATTTTTTTTCTGTTTTCTGAAAGAGTTTGTATGGACTTGACCATGTTCCTTTCCAGCTGAAGTAGATTTCTTTGGAGGCAATATATAAATGATTGATTTCTATTTAACCTGACATTCTCCACATTTTATTTAATATTTAATGTACTACCATGCCAGTTTGTTTTTACTTGTTCCATGTTATTCCTTTCTTTTGTTCCTTCCTCTTTACTGGCAGATACCAGTGGCCTACGTTAATAATCCTAATTTCTCAAAAGGCTGAGATCTGAGGATCAAGGTTTGAACTCAGTAGTTCAGGAAGGAAAGTCCATGAGATTATCTCCAATTAACCACCACAAAAGCTGGGGCTCAAGTGATAAGAGCAACAGCCTTGAATGAAAAAGCCGAATGAGAGCACAAGGCCCTGAGTTCAAGCCCCAATAACAGCACTTCCAGCCCCAGTACACCCACAGTGAAAATAAATAGCACATTTCTATGAGTAATGTAGTTTCCATTCATGAAAAGAAAATACCAGTTTTGGAAAACTACCTCCCTTACAGAATTCTAATGTCTTTTCAAGGGATGCAGTAACTTATACCAAGATTGAGCTTGAATTCAAGTCACTTAAATAATTAACATGAGGTACAAAAGACAAAGAGAAACTGAGCCTAACTGCCCAGATCAGCTTTACTGTGGGAAGATACCATCAGCAGAGAAGCAAGTCTCAGATGCCAATCAGCCATGAATGACAGTCAATGATTCTTTTTTTTTTTTTTTCCAAGAACTGAGTTGAAAGCACAAGGACAGTGTTTTCTTGCCTTCTTCCTGGGTGACGGGGGGGGGGGGGGGGGGGGACGGACAGATTTGTGTGGCTTATTCTACAGATCTTGGAATGCAATGAAAGAAATCCTCCTTCCTGCTTGAGCTAGACCTAGGCATTAATGAGTAACCTCTAGGAGTTCTTGATATTTAGTAGCTGAGTAAATTCAGCTTCTAAAGACACAAGTACAGTGTAAGAAAGATGAACGGGCTGGGAAGGTGGCTCAGTGGTAGAGTGCTTGCCTTGCATGTATGAGGCCCTGGGTTTGATTCCTCAGTACCACATAAGCAGGAAAAAAAAGCCGGAAGTGGTGCTATGGCTCAAGTGGTAGAGCGCTATCCTTGAGCTGAAGAGCTGAAGAGCTGAGGGACAGTGGGCCCAGGCCCAGGACTGGACCAAAAAAAAAAAAAAAGAAAAAGAAAGAAAGAAAGATGAACAACGAAAGCATTAGGTTTTACAAAGTTAAACTGTTTTTTTTTTTTTTGGTCCAGTCGTGGGGCCTGAACTCTGGGTCTGGGCGCTGTCCCTCAGCTTTTCAGCTCAAGGCTAGTGCTCTACCACTTGAGCCACAGCACGACTTCCAGCTTTTATCTTTTTGCTTATGTGGTGCTGAGGAATCAAACCCAGGGTCTCAGGCATGCAAGGAAAGCACTCTACCACTGAGCCACCTTCCCAGCCCCAAAGTTAAACTATTTATTCCATGGCTCTGTTCACCTATTAGGAGGTGTTTGATTAGATAATAGTTCCCATCTGGTTGCTGCTAGTTTACATCTATAATCCTAGCTACTCAGGAGGCTAAGATCTGAGGATCATGGTTTGAAGCCAGCATAGGAAAGAAAGTCTTATAAGACTCATCTCCAAGTAACCATCAAAAAGCCAGAAGTGGATCTGCAGATCAGGTGATAGAGCATCAACCTAGAACAAAGAAGTCAAGTAGGAGTACAAGACTGAGTTCAAGCTCCAGGAAAGAACGAAGAAAAGGAAGGAAGGAAGGAAGGAAGGAAGGAAGGAAGGAAGGAAGGAAGGAAACCATATTTTCAGGTGAAAGGCCAACCTACCATAAAGTATAATTTTTATGTCTGAAGTCAAACAAACCTGGGATTCAAATCTCACTGCTGCTACAGTGAATGTCCATGTGAAAGACTCTTAACCACCTTGATTCTCAGTCTTGTGCATTCACCAGATGGTAATAAGCCCTACTGCAGCATTTGTTGAGAGAAACATTCAACATGGTATTTGTACATAGTATTCACTCAGCAAGCATAGCTATGATAGCTGTGTGGGGAAGAAACAAGGGACCACAGATAGAAGATCTTCATTTGTTAAAATGAAAACTTGCCATTCTAAATAAACTTTCATTCTAAACGGAAGTCTTCAAAACCTACTAAAACTAAAAGAATATTTATGCTTCAGAAAATCAAAATAATCACAATTAGTCTAACTGAAGATGGCTGTTTGTGACCTAGCTGAGAATTCTTCGAAGTCTACATTTTTTTTTTTTTTGGTGCCTGTACTGGGGCTTGAACTTAGGTCTGGGCCTGCACCATAGTTTTTAGTTCAAGGCTGGCACTCTATCACTTGAACCGTAGCTCCACTTCTGATGTTTTGCAGGTTAATTGGAGATAAGAGTCACACAAGACTTTTCCTGGTTTGGCTGGCTTTAAATCATGATCCTCAGATCTCAGCCTCCTAACTAGCTAGGATTACAGGCGTGAGCCACTTGCACCCAGCCAAGTCTACCTCTTCTTCCATAGCTGACCCTGGTAAATAGGAGTGAAGATTTCTTTGTACTGCCTAACCACTGTGTATTCCAAGAAGGCCTTGATAGGAAAGGAACAGCACAGTTCTGCCTCTAGAGTCTCAGCCTTGTTCAAAAGTAAAGTGGATGAGCCATAGCAGACCTGGTAAAGGATCCAATGGGATGGGCCGTGATGGAGCCAACCAACTCAGAGAGGCCTGTCAGCAAGCCAGCAAGGTATCTCAACAGCTAAGAGGTGACCCTCATCCTTGCAGGCCACTGTGGCTGTGGGCAGCCCTGTTTATCCATATGCTCAGCGGAAGAGAATCGATCTGTGCCTTCCTTTTTCCGAGCCAGGAAGCCTGCTGTTGCTTCAGAACAGTAACCTCCTCTCCAAAATAGAATTCTTAACTCCAGGATGGAGCCAAGAATGTCATGACAGGAGGTTAATAGGAGACACGTGGGAGCTCTGCTTCTGGTTCAGTTCATTAAGCAATTAATTTGACTAATCATTGGACATAAGAGTTTTACAGACTCTTCAGCCTAGCTTTGAACCACGATCCTCAGATCTTAGTTTTCTGAGTAGCTAGAATTACAGGCATGAGTCACCAGTGCCTGGCCTTACTGGTCAACTTTTATGTGTTCCTCTCTAAACATGGTGTTCTGCCAGGCTCTTGGAAAGGAAAACTTCTACTTCCTGCCCCTTCCCACGACCTGGAGTGGGAATAACTGATCCCTCAGGGCAGGTCTATGTATAACCTGGCAGGGGAGGAGCCTGCGGAACCGTGTGTGTGTGTGTGTGTGTGTGTGTGTGTGTGTGTGTGTGTGTGTGTGTGTGTGTGTGTGTGTGTGTGTGTGTGTGTGTGTGTGTGTGTGTGTACTCAGTGCCTTGACTTTACCCTTCACTCTCTACTTTGTTTACTTTCCCATTACTTTTTTTTTATTGTGAAAATACTGTACAGAGGGGTTACAATTACATGGGCAAGATAATGAGTACATTTCTTATCAAGCATTGTAGCCTCCTCCTTTGTTTCCCCTTCTTATCCCTTCCTCCCCCCACACCCCTACCCAACCCTCCTCCCCCGCCCCACCAAAGTTGTGAAGTTTGTTTTCGACATAACGACTTGTACGTCTCATTGTTGCAATGGGTCCACCTGTATCCCTATTTAAATGATTTGTTTTTTCCCTTCCCCTCCACAAATTATAACAACATCAAATACAGTGAAAGCAGGGGTTATACCGTAGGGGAGGGACATACAAAGCAACAAAGAAATAATCTTATAAATGTGTTAGAAACAATCTCATGAAAGAAAAAAAAACATTTGAATACATATCTTAGGGTTCATTTCCCTAATATCAACTTATCTGACCTTTTCTGCTTGACTCAGACATATACTAGTTATTGCAAATAAGGGAAACCATGGGACCTATGTTTCTTTGGGCCTGGCTTACTTCACTTCATATAATTTTTTCCAAGTCTTTCCCCCATTACTTCTTATTAATGCCTGGACATCCACATGAAATCAGTGAGTGATTAGGAACTATATTCAGAACCAAAACACACGTAGGTCATTGGGAAATCAAGAGGCATAGAAGTTAGGCAACACTGCTCACAGGAATTTAGTATGATATCTGGCTACTGTAAGTACCAAACTTAGAGCAGGTGCTAGTGAGTCATACCTATAAAGCTAACTACTCAGGGCTGACATCGGAGGATTGATGTTTGAAGCCAGGCCTGACTGGAGAGCCCTCAAGACTTTTATCTCCAATTATCCAGCAAAAGGCCAGAAGTAGAGCCGTGGCTGAAGTAGTAGAGTACCAGCCTTGAGTGAAAAAGCCAAACAAATGTGCATGAGTCCCTGAGTTCAAACCTCAGTACTAGCGCACACACACACACACACACACACACACACACGTATGCGCATACATATCAGATTTAGGAAACTAACCTAACCACCTATTGGCTTCATGGTTTAGCCTCTTCATGCCTCAGTTTCCCCATATTTAAGGGGACAAAGGCAATATAGTGTCACATTCAGGATTAAACGTATTCAATTTAAAAAGGACTTCTAAAGACACTGCACACAGTGTCAACCAAATGTCAAATTTACTATCTTGTTATCTAAATGCATTTACCCATCCCCACCTCTAAGCCTCCATTTTCTTTTGCATCAACATGTTTAATTTTTAATCTGTTAAAAAAAAAAAAGAGCTATGGCTGAGGTTTGGGGCGGGGGAGGGAGGTGGGATAGGGGGAGCCAGGATTTATCACTCTAGGAATTGTTCCCAAAGAGAGGGTTAGAGCCAATTCAGGAACCGTCTGATTAAATCCTGTAAGCAGTAGGCACTGAAGTCCCTGTGGACTTTGAAAATCAGATGGGCATTTATTCAACACGTTCCTGTAGGGGGTAGTTTACAAAATTAAAGTAGCACAGCAAAAGGGCCCAGAAAAAAAAAAAAAAAGTCCAGGAACTTACCCACCTAAAATGGTCATCAGCAGCAGGGCAAAGATTTAAAGGGAGGAGAATGTGATTAATGACCCCTTGTCTTACTGGAAGTCTTTAGTCTTGTATTGCTCCTTGACTCACTGAGGCTGTGGGCTAATGAGGGCTGACAACTCCTGCTCAGAGCATTCTGTTTCCTTGACTTTACAGCATGACCAACTAGAAATATGTGTGTCCTGTAAGGTAGGTCTCCAACAGAGAATCAAAAAGGAATCAAACAGACATTGGCCACTGAGCCCTAGAAATGCAGCTGCCGGCTCCCAGCCTCCGCACACACAACAGCTTCATTGTGTGAGGACAGAAAATGGAACTGAAGCTTTCTTTGCAAGCATATTTGAACTTGGACCTCTTGTGGACAGCCTAGCAGCCAACTCCTGGCCTGAGGAACCCCCTCTTCTCCTCTCCCCTCCTCTCTATCTTTGCAAGAGAATTTAGTTCCATTTAAGTCCAGGAGACATGGTACAACAGCAGCACTGGAAACGCCATTTCCATTTATGGCCACGGAACACTCCTGAGCGATGAGGCACACAAGTCCTCCAGATCGCTGGGTCTCATCCATCTGTCTGCCTGCTCACACTGCAGGAAAAGGATGGGCCTGAAGACTTGGTGGCTATTTTTTAAGTTGTTCGTGAGAAGGAACATCACTATCAGTAAAAGAATTGTCACCATTATTAACGTTACAAGGATACTGGCCAGCCACTTTTACCTTCTCCATCTAAAAGCCCACACAGCACTGTGAGAAGTTTCCCTCAGATAAACCATTTCAGGTTGAAATCCAGGCCCTCCTGCCTCTAGTTAATGTCACTATTAGCTATATAGACGGTACTGGGGTTTGAACTCAGAGCCAGAGCACTGTCCCTTAGCTTTTCTTGCTCAAAGCTGGCATGCTACCGCTTGAACCATACCCTCCAGGTTGGGCCTTTTGCTAATTCATTGGAGATGAGTCTCACCAACTTTCCGATCAAGTCTAGCTTCAAACAAACTTTAGACTTCAGCCTCCTAAATAGCTAGAGGATTGCATGTATGAACTACTATTAGTTTCTTATTAATGTGTGGCTCCTACTGGATTCTTATTAAAATTTACAGATACATTTCAGTATATTAAGTCCTCTACTCAGGAGGAGGAGCAAAAACTTGTCCTGTGGGACAAGTTGACAGTGACTGGCTATTTGCCATTGAGTCTGCCTCGGCAGGCACACTACCACTAAGCCATGCTCCCAGACCAAGTACAATACATTTTGATCCAATTTGCCCCATCCATTATTCTCCCTGATCTTTCCCAACTCCATTCATCCCCTCAAGGTACCTGGTTTTAATGTGTCTGTCCTCCCCCACTATGAAGTTCCCACCCTTCATGGTAATAATGGTTTAGATTTATGCTGTTAAGCTGTAAGTTCATTGTGCAAAGGAGCTATACCATTGCAATTCTCCCCTGTATATACCATACTAGGCTTGGAACCTTGATCTCAGCTTCCTGGGTAGCTATGGTTGTAGGTGTGAACCACTGGTAACCAGCTTTATCCCTTATTATTACATCAACAACTCCTGTTACACATTTTAATAACATTTTCTCAGTAGACATGTGTTTGTCTCTTCCATATGCCACGCACCATCCCTTCTTCTCTCAATTCCTCCTTTTATCTCCCAATCCCACTCTATTACCTTCCATTCAGCTCGTGTTGCCAGATCTAGCTGGAGGTGTCTGTCACCAACATGTCCTGTCTAATTGTCACTGGTCATATCTTCTTTCTACTCCTCAGTCTACAGTTGATTGCTTCCTATTACTTATCAACTTAGGTTCAAATTCTCCCCGTTGTTCATATTTTTTGTATAATTACCTTAACTGCCCAAATGTATAGTCCCTACTACTGTCATCTGTTTTATTTATTTATTTTATTCCAGGCTAGCCTGGTCACAAACTCACAGTTCTCTTGTCTCAGCTTTTAATAAATAAATAAATATATACATATATATGTAAATATATGTATGTATGTATACTTTGTTGTTATTACTAAGATATTATACCACAGAGGGGCTACCATTTCCTAAGTCAGGTATTGAGTGCATTTTTTTTTTGGACAACCCTTCCTTCATTTTCCCCCAGTTCTGTCTCAGCTTTTTTTGTTGTTGTTGTTGGTTGTGCTGTCCCTCAGCTCTTCAGCTCAAGGCTAGTGCTCTACCACTTGAGCCACAGTGCCACTTCTGGCTTTTTCTGCTTATGTGGTGCAGAAAATGGAATGGAACCCAGGGCCTCATGCATGCAAGACAAGTGCTCTACCACTGAGCCAGCTTCCCAGCCCCTGTCTCAGCTTTTTGAGTGCTGGGATTACAGGTATGTGCTACCAGAGCCAACTTAAAACTCATTTTTTAAATGACAAAATTACAATCATCACTTGGCATTGGTGGCTCATGCTTACAATCCTAGCTATTCAGGAGGCTGAGATCTGAGGATTGTGGTTCAAAACCAGCCAGGGCAGAAAAGATTCTTATCTCCTATTAACTATCAGAAGACCCGAAGTGAAGCTGTGACTGAAAGTGGTAGAGTAGTAGTAACCTTGAGTGAAAAAGCTCAGGGTCAGTGCCCAGGCCGAGTCCAAGCCCCAGGACCAGCACACACACACACACACACACACACACACACACACACACACACACACACACACACACACACACACACACACACACACACACACACACACACACACACACTGTACTCATTCTTCAAGGCCTGGTATTTTCCGTCACCTACTGTCTGTTAAGTCCTTCCCCAACTGTAGCCCCTAGTTTAAGACTGCTAAACCTTTTGCATGCTACTTGCTCCTAAACTTACCTGGAATTGGAGCTTTTTGAATAGAGGGACCATACTTTCCCAGCAGAGTATAGATACTCCATGAGTATCTTCCATTGGATTAGCCAATAGCTTGTAGCACAGAACTGAGTTTTCCACTGGTGCTTGACCAACATTTGCTGAGCACATGAAGGTAATTTGACATCAAAGTCTCATCCTGTGATGCAGACAGGTATGCAAGCAGCAATTATGACACAAAAATATGGTCATAAAGCATTGTTTTGTTTTAAAGGGGAAAATTCTTATTTGAGGAAACCAAAGCCTAGAGACCAAAACTCAGAGCAGCCCTTTGAACCCTGCCTTAGGACAAACTATAATATTGTCTTAAGAGAAAGGTTTCACAGGGTGCTGGTGGTTCACAACTATAATCCTAGCTACTCAGGAGGCTGAGATCTGAGAATCTCAGTTCAAAGCTAGCCTGGGAAAGGCAAGGCGTGAGACTCCTATCTCCAATTTACCACCAGAAAATCAGAAGTGGCTCTGTGGCCAGCCTTGAGCAAAAGAGCTCAAGGATAGAACCTAGGCACTGAGTTTAAACTCCATGACCAACAGAGGGGGGGGCTCTCAAGATATCAAAAAGGAAACCTTTTTTGGCACATCATTTTTCATATATTTTTTATTGTAAAGATACTGTATAGAGGGGTTACAGTTACATGGATAAGGTAATGAGTACATTTCCTACCATGCATTGTTACCTCCTCCTTTGTTTTTCCCCTACCATCCCTTCCCTCCCCACCTCCTCAACTCCTCCCTCCCCCCTCCCTGAAATTGTAAAGTTGGTTTTCAGCATAGTGTCTTGTACATCTCATTGTTACAATGGATCAACCTGTATCCTTATTTCAGCATTTTGTTATTTTCCTTCCCCTCCTCAAATTAGAAAAATGTATATACAAGATGCAGGGCACTGGAATTAAATACAGTGACAACAGGGGTTATACCATGTGGGAAATACATACAACAGAAACAAAAAAATTCACATAGTACATTATAAGTACATTAAAAATAACAGCAACAAAGATAAAACCTCTTGTGTCCCTATCATGGGGTTCATTCACTTATCATCATCTTATATGGTCTTATGTGCATAGCTTTTGAACTTTTCTGCTTGTTCAAGACGTATACTAGTTATTGCAAATAAGGGAAACCATGGGACCTATGTTTCTTTGGGTCTGGCTTACTTCACTTAATTTTTTCTAAGTCTTTCCATTTCCTAACAAAAGGGGCAGTGTCATTCTTTCTGATGGAGGCATAGAATTCCAGTGTGTGTGTGTGTGTGTGTGTGTGTGTGTGTGTGTGTGTGTGTGTGTGTGTGTGTGTGTGTGTGTGTGTGTGTGTGTGTGTGTGTGTGTGTGTGTATCACATTTTCTTGGTCCATATCTTAGCTGTGGTGAATAATGCTACAATAAGCATAGTTGTGGCACATTATTTTTTTTTTTTGGGTCCGGTCGTGGGACTTGAACTCTGGGCCTGGGCGCTGTCCCTCAGCTCTTCAGCTCAAGGCTAGCACTCTACCACTTGAGCCACAGCGCCACTTCCAGCTTTTTTCTTTTTGCTTATGTGGTGCTAAGGAATTGAACCCAGGGCCTCATGCATGCAAGGCAAGTGCTCTACCACTGAGCCACCTTCCCAGCCCATTATTTTTAAAGAATTAGAAAGAAGAGACTCTGAACTCACATATTGCTAAAAGTACTATAGTTCCAAAGAAACCATCTTAGCATGTCTACTAGAAAAATAAGTCTGGGTTTTAAAGAAAAGAAACAGCATTATTATGACGTGAAACACATTGGGTTTGTCATGACCAAGGTGAAAATATTTGTGATCATGTTCTACTGGGCTACTGTAATCACTGTTTATCTATACCTGTGCAACCAACTGTCTTCTTACTACTTACTTTCCTTAAATTCCTAAGCATTTAAGATTTTAAAGGACTCATTTGGTCTTAGTTCATATGAGATTCCACAATGTTTTTGTTTTTCAAGAATGATTGGTAAAAAGAAAAAAAGAATGATTGGTGAGCACTGGTGGCTTGTACCTATAATCTTAACTACTCTGAGGATTACAGTCTGAAATCTGTGGCAATCAGATTCACAAGACTTTTATCTCCAATTAACCAGCAAAAAACTAGAACCAGATGTGTGGTTCAAGTCATAGAGTGCCAACTTTGTGTAGAAAAAGCTAAGCAAGAGCATAACTCCCTGTGTTCAAGCCTAAGCCTCCAAAAGAGAAAGATTGGATGCAACAACTGAACCTATAAAGATGGTACAAGGCACTAAGAGTATACTTCCAAAAGTGAAAGGGAGGGAGGAAGGGAAGGGATAATGGTGGGGGAGAATAAAAGAAAGAAGGGAGGGAGGAAGGAAAGAGAGAAAGAAAGAGAGGGAAGGAAGGAAGGAGGAAAGGAAGGAAGGAAGGAAGGAAGGGAGGGAGGGAGGGAGGGAGGGAGGGAGAGAGGGAGGGAGGGAGGGAGGGAGGAAAGGATAGGAGGGAAGAAGGGTGGGAAGAAGGAAGGGAGGGAAGGTAGGTTGGGATGGAAGAAGACAGCATACAGGAGGGGAGGGAAGGAGAGAGAAAGAGAGAAGGAGGCAAGAAAGGAAGGAGTGGGAAAGGAGGGAGGAAGAAAAAGAAGGAAGGAAGGTGGATGAGTAAACAGGCAGGCAGGTAAGCCAAACCTATCAAATGTATATGAGGACCAAGCAAGTAGTAGCCAAGGGAATTTTTTTTTTTTTGGTCCAAGACCAGGACTGCAATTCAGTATCTGATACTCTCACTCATTAGCTGGTGCTCTATCAACTGAGCCACACTTCCAATCCCCTGAGGGAATTCTTACTCTCAAATTTAGCATGTATGGAAGGAGGATTTGATTAGAACGTTTGTCGTTTGGTACTTTCCTGTGTCTGCTCCTTGCCTGGGCATACCACATGTCCAGTTTATGATTAACAGAGGTTGCTGGTAAGAAAGTCTATCTTTTGTCCTGGCTGCTGTAGCAACCTGCTCCCTTTCTCTGGCCATTATGGTGGGTGTCTATCATTCCTCATTCTTTCCTATGTTCATCTGTTCATCTTGGATGGACCAGGAACCAAGCCCACTGCGACCCATAAAACAATGGCAGTATCTATAGTCATACAAAGACATTTGAAGAAATACTCTCAAGAACTCAAGTTTCATAAAACATGTTTCCATCTAAATGCACTGTAGAATAAAATAAATAAATAAAAAGGTCCCCAGGGCCTCTGGCATTCTTCCAGGAAAGGGCTACTATTCCACAGAGGAATTGGACTTTCGCCCAGTGGCCTTTGGAATGACTTGAACTGTACATACTTTTTTGAATAGAAGCCCTGTGTTTTGACCTGGTAGCAGGAGAATTTTCCAAATCTCCTCTGTAGAAGTCATCTGATACTTGGATTTCTCTATAAATGTTCCTATATTTCATGAGTCTGATACCCAGTATCAACATTAGAGGATCTTCCAATTAAACTTCTTTTTGCCATCCTTAGGAAGCAGGCCCTACTCTGGAAGACACCAAATGCCTTTCAGGTCTGCTAATTCGAACAGATGTTATCTACATATTCTAAACTGTGTTTGAACAAAGATCAAGTTCCAGAGTATGAAGAGTATATAGAAAACTACTATACAATACATCTTAACCAAACAGCATGAAACAGGGACCATTAGAACATAAAAAAAACAAGAAACAAAAAAAAAAACCCGTAAGATCTTCATTCATCTAGCCCCTCCCCAGGGCCTCCCCCACATACATATCAAATAACAATTTTCTGGTGTTCATGTGTTAGCCTGTGACTTTTTTTAGCCTGTAAGTTATATCATTTGAATTCTCCCCTGCAAATACCATACTTCAGTTAATGTTTATATATACATGATACTACCCCATATGTGTTTACTTGTACATTTATAAATTGATCTAACTTCTAGCTATGAGAAAAATATGCATAGACAAATGAAGCAAGGGAGCGCAGGGAGTGAACATAATCATCATATTCAATGAAAATGAATATTCAATAATCCTATGAAACTAGGAAAATTGAAGGTATGGGTGGATGAGAGAGAAAGATAAAAGGAGTTATATTGATCAAGATGTGTTGTACTCATAAACTGACACAGAATGGTAAACCTAAAAAAAAAAAAAAAAAAAAAAAAAAAGGAAAGATAGATCTTATCCTACCTGGATGTTTGGGGAAAGATTCTTGGACAAAGGTAACATATCGTTTAATTCCTAAAGGAGCAAGTAGAAAAACCCAATCACAAAACAAGTGGGAAGGGTGTTTTTGGCAGAGAGAACAGAATAAACTAAGATTCAGCAGCATAGGGAGAATGAGCTGTGGTAAGAAGTACAATTATAATTACAGCTGGCTCATGAGAGTATAGTTCTTGCTACTCAGAAGGCTGAAATATGAGGATCAAAACGTAAAATCAGCCCCAAAAGACAAATCCAAAAGACTCTTATTTCCAGTTAACCAGCAAAACATCAGAAGTAGAGGTGTGGCTCAAGTGGTGGAGTGTAAGCCTTTAGTTAAAAAGCTAAGCAAGCAAGAGTGTGAGGTCCTAACTTCAAGTTCTAGTACCAGCACACATGCACAAAAATAAGTACAAGTAGTTAGGCATCAACAAAGAAATCAGAAATAAATGCCAGACAGAGAACAAGGGGCAGCAGTCAGAGTAAATCTGGAGAACCTTGTCTGACAGGTAACAGAATATAGGCATTACTCAGTGCATGGTGTGTTCATTGGAGAGTTGTGATTTGCTTATGTAGGGGAATGTTTGACAGTGCAGCATTCTACTGAATTTGTCTCATAATGTTTTGTTATCAATAAAATTAACATTTATTTTATTTTAAATTTTTTTAAATCACAAAGAAACCTTTGGGAATAGCAATCCTGAGTAGCTAAATTAAGCTTGAGAAAGGAGCTTTTAGATCCCAATTTCAAAACTACACAAACCACAATACTCAAAACAATTTGAGTACTGCTCTCAAGACAGACAGACATCAGACCAATGGGACAGATTGGAGAGCCAGGAATAAATCATAACATATATGATTAGACCCTTTCTTCCTTCCTTCCTTCCTTGCTTCCTTTCTCTCTTTCTTCCTTCCTTCCCTCCTTCCTTCCTTCCTTCCTTCTTTCCTTCCTTCCTTCCTTCCTTTCTTCCTTTCTTTCTTTCTTTCTTTCTTTTGTTCTTTCTCTCTCTTTCCTTCCTTCCTTCCTTTCTTCCTTATTTCCTTTCTTTTTCTCTTTTCTTTCCTTCTTTCTCCTTCCTTCCTTCCCTTTTTTTTTTTTTGCTGTTACTAGGGCCTCACATTGTCACTTGTTTTCTTCACTCAAGGCTGTCACTCCACCACTTAAGCTTTACTTCCAGCTATTTTTTTTTCCAGCTATTTTTTTTAACTGAACAGAAGAGTGCCACAGCCTGAACCACAACCTCAGATCTCATTCTCCTGAGTAGCTAGGGTTAAGGAAGTGAGCCTCCAGCATCTGGCTTTGTCAGATTATTTTCAACAAGTGTTCCAAGATTATTGAATAAAAAAATATTAGTTTTCAATAAATGGTGTTAGGAAACTGAATATTCACATCTGAAATGTAAAGTTGGAGCCTTGCCTATATCATGTACACAAATTACCTCAAATGAATCAAAGGTTTAAAAACAAAGAAGCTAAATGTATAAAACTTCTTAGATGAGAACAGAGTGAAAAATTTTTGTGATGTTGTATTTGGCAATGACTTCTCAGATATGATACCAAAGTCATAGGCAGCAAAAGGGAAAATAGACAAATGGTAAACAAGAGAATTTTAAGCTTTTATGAATCAAAAGGCACAGTGTAAAAAGCAACTCATGGAATGGAAGAAAACACCTGCAAAGTATAGTATTGGTTAAAAACTGGTGCCTCATGCCTATACTCCTAGCTACTTAGAAGATGGACATCTGAGGATTGCAGTTTGAAGCCAGCTAGGGATTAAAAGTCCATGAAAAAAGTCTATGAGATTCTTATTTCCAATTAATTAGTAAAAAAGCCAGATACAGTGCTATCCTTGAATGAAAAAGCCAAGCAAAAACTCAAGGTCCTGAGTTCAAGCCCCAGTATTGGGGCGCACACAGGTGTGTATACACACACACACACACACACACCCATGCACATGCAATTAAGGACACAGCATTGAATAGGGTCTAATAAAGGACATTTCAAATGTATAAGGATTCTAACAACTTAACAATAAATGCAATTTAAAAATGAGCAGAATACTTGAATAGACATTTCTCCAAAGACCAACTTTAATGTCTGGTAAAAACATGAACAGATGCTCAACGTCATGAATGATTAAAGTAATATAAATCCAAGTCATAATGAGGTATCACTGAACACCCAATAAACAGCATTTTGAAAGTGGAATGATATTGGATTATATATATATATATATATAATTATAAATATATGATATATAATCCAATATCATTCCACTTTCAAAATGAATGAAATTCTAGCATATAGTATACTATTGACAAACTTGAAGAACCTTTGTTAAGTAAAATAAGCCAGTCCCAAAAGGGAGGAATATGGTATATTTCTACTTGTAGGTATCACCTTCAATCAACAGACAAACTCTTAGGACAAAAAGGAGAATGGTGGACATCAGTGACTAGGAGAGAAAGAGAATGGGGATTTATTGTTGAATGGAAACAGAGTTTCAGTTTGTACTGATAAGGAAAAATCTGAAGGTGATGATGGTAAGGATTACATGACAATATGTACATACTCAATGCCTAAACTGAACATTTAACCATGTCTGAAATAGTATCAGATAATTTCTATTTGGCCAGATTAAAAAAAAAAAAAAAAAGAAAGGTTGGGCATTAGTGACTCAAACCTGTCACCTTAACTACTCAGAAAATGAGGATCTGAGATCCAAGGATCGAAGTTCAAAACTTTCCCAGGTTAAAAAAAAAATCCCTGAGACGCTTATCTGCAATAAATCAGCAAAAAGCCAGAAGTAAAGGTGTGACTCAAGTGGTAGAGTGCTAGCCTTAAGAAAAAAGGCCAAGGGGGGGCTGGGAAGGTGGCTCAGTGGTAGAGCGCTTGCCTTGAGCTGAAGAGCTGAGGGACAGCGCCCAGGCCCAGAGTTCAGGCCCCATGACCAGACCCAAACAAACAAACAAACAAACAAACAAAAAAAGCCAAGGGTCTGGGAAGGTGGCTCAGTGGTAGAGTGCTTACCTTGCATGCCTGAGGCCCTGGGTTCAATTCCTCAGCACCACATAAGCAAAAAGAAAAAAGCCGCAAGTGGCGCTGTGGCTCAAGTGGTAGAGCGCTAGCCTTGAGCTGAAGAGCTGAGGGACAGCGCCCAGGCCTACAGTTCAGGCCTCACGACCAGACCCCCCCCCCCAAAAAAAAAGAAAAAAGAAAAAAAGCCAAGTGAAAGTGCAAGGCCCTGAGTTCAGACAGTTTATACAATACCCCCCTACTCCCAGTCTCCACTACCAAGCAGCAAGTTCTGCAGTAGTGAATGGCAAGATGTAAGATAGAGCTCCATTTGTATGTGAGTTGGTTTTCTCCAGAGGTAGAAAGAATGATGAAGAGAAGTCCAGAGGCTGCTGAGGTCTCCCTAAGTAGACCTCCTCACCCCCGAGCAAGTAGATACTAGGACAGATGCATGGAGGAACAAAATCAAAGTTCTTACTAGAGCCCAGGGAAAGAGCCAGGGAGTTGGTTGGGGCAGGGTGAGGGACAGGGGATCCTAAATCCAATACTCATACCCACGGCCCTACTCATCTGCAGCAGCAAGTGCCTCACAAGAGGGTACTGAGAGCTCTCTGACATCTCTAACTAGCAGGAACTCCCTGGCAGGAAGCAGCTGGCTTGCGAAGACCCTAAAGGGCTGGCATTCTTCCACCTAAGGATCAAGCAAAGTCAAAAGTGGCCAGTTTGGGGCTGGGAAGTTGGCTCAGTGGTAGAGCACTTGCCTTGCATGCATGAGGCCCTGGGTTCGATTCCTCAGTACCACATAAGCAAAAAAGAAAAAAAGCCGGAAGTGGCGCTGTGGCTCAAGTGGTAGAGTGCTAGCCTTGAGCTGAAGAGCTGAGGGACAGTGCTCAGGCCCAGAGTACAGGTCCCATGACCGGACGCCCCCCCCCCCCAAAAATGGCCAGTTTGTAAACCACAGAGGGAAGATGGGCTCTTCCCTTAAGTATAAAGTAGAAAAGCCAGAGTCTGGGGGGGGGGACACCTCCTATTCCTCAGGGACAGAGTGCTTGCCTGGTCTGAAGTCAGGACAGACTTCTGGTGGGGTCAGCAGGGGGAACAAGCTACTAACTCAGCTCTTTAAGAAAGTTAACACAACCGCTTTTGTCCACAGGTAGTCAGAACAACAACAAAAACAATCCCTTGGGATTGGGACTGGGGTATATGGAATGACAGGGTGGAGCCTCCAGCCTAGCAAGCCTGAGGTGAAACCCCAAATTAAAATTTACTAACAAATTAAATCCATAAATAAATAGGCCTTCCTTAAGATGGGCTTAGAAAGCCTGATGTGAGACCCTGAGTCAAAAGCCAGGACCACCAGTAAATGAATGAATGAACAAATGAATTTCTAACTTGAAGTTTTGAATCTTTTAGTTTGCCTGTAGAATCATTTAATTAAAAATTAAGAAGGGGTGGAAGGATTGGGTGGGGGGGGGGGAGGCTGGGAAGGGATGTGAAGGGTAAACAAAGGAGGAGGCTGCAATGCTTGGTAAGAAATGTATGCATTATCCTGCCCATGTAATTGTAACCCCTCTGTACAGTATGTTCACAAATAAAATAAAATTAAATTTAAAAAATTAAGAATCTGTGTGTGGGTATTTGCAATTTATTACCATAATCAAAATGACTATTTCTCTGGCCAAAGGTGCCTCCTGCCTGTAAGCCTAGCCACTCTGGAGGCTGAGATCTGAAGATCTCAGATCCTCCAAGTTTGAAGCCAGCCTAGGCAGGGGAAGTCTGTGACTCTTATCCTAGCAAAAAGATGGATATAGAGGGGGTGGCGTAAGTGGTAGAGTGCCATCCCTGAGGAAAAAAAAAAGCAAGTGAGAACACACGAGGCTCTAAGTTGAAGGCTCAATACTGGCATCCCCATCCCCACCCCCATCCCCATCCCCCACCCCAAAAAAGACTCTTAGAGTATCTATCTTGTATGTTCCTGGTTAGGATGAATCATGGGAGACACTATGGCTACTGCCAGAGTGTTTTACTGAGAAGGCTAGCAAAGGAGCACCTTGGCTGGGGTGGCAGTCAGTCCTGCAGCTGCCCCAGCTCCTAGATCTTGCTCAAGCTTTTCCAGGCAAGCACTTAGCTACAAGACAAAGCGTGCCATCAACTCCTGCGGACATCACATCTAAATAGTGGGAGGCAAGCCTGACACATGCTCCATCCATCTTCATGCGTTCCAGCTGGTGCTCCTGAAATCCAGCTCATTTCAGCCTGCACCCCCACCCCACTTTACAGCTCTCTTCCCTTCCTAATTGCCTCCCTTACAAGTATAACAGCTTCACAGAGACTGCTAAAGGGCACCTCAAAATTATGGAGAGTCAAATTTCTAATGATTTTGCTTCTTTCATTGAACTCTGATAAGGAATTTCACATTGATAAGGATTTCAAGGGCATACAATCTTCTCTTTTTTTCCTCTCTCTCTCTCTCTCTCTTTATCTCTCTCTCCCTTGTATTTTCCTTTCTGTCTGTCATGTTTGAACTCAGGGCCTAGGCTTAGCTCTTACAAGGCTGGTGCTCTACTACTTGAGCCATACCTCCACTCGCAGCTGTTTGATGGCAAAAGCAGATAAGAATCTCACAGATTTTTCTGCCTAGCTGAATAGTTAGGATTACAGGCATGAGCCACTGGCATCCATCTGGGTATAAAATCTTAAGGATGAGCAAGTTCTCTAAACAGGTTCTGGTTATTTGGAATTCATTTTCTGATATACTAGATTTAAAGGTATTCATGGCCCTGTCTCATATGGGTAAGGGCCACAAATATTACACAGAACATAATGGTAAAACAATCATACGTATCTAACATAGATGTCTTTTGTCAAACATCTATAGAACAAGATCAGCAATGTTTTTCTAGAAAGGGTGAGTCACATGGTCTGTGTTACAACTACATAATTCTGTGATTGTATCATAAAAGCAGACAATCGGCATATGAATGGATATGGCTGGGTTCCATTGCAGTTTTACTTACATAAATGATTTGGCCCAGGAGGCATAGCTTGCTGAATTCTACCATAGAAGGTAAGGCCTTAGAAGAATAAGTACGTACTGCTGTACAATATTTTAGTGGAAATACGAACTACAATGAGATTGATTCATTGCTGCTTAGGGTGCTGGACAACTTGTGGCAAGCAAGTGAGCAGCTCAGAGTTTTATATTCTTAGCTCAAGATCCATCCATATAAGGTTTCTGAACTCTTCTAGGCATAGCCTGGGAGTCCTGCCCGATACAGTGATGACCCAAATCAATGCATGATTTGAAACATGGGAGATACATTGCTTGAGGAGACAACTTGAGCTATTCTGAGTTGGGTCCAACTAGAGATGCTTCTTTAGTAGGCAGTAGGATACATAGTCTCAAAGTTCTGGGAGAATGGTTCATTTGCAAACCATACACATGTACATGATGATCACTAAGAGGCTAAGGGAGAACCAGGAAAAGGAGACAGGGGGAAGAGCAGTGGGGCTAAGGTAGACTCTGTGGACATTCATGTCTCAAAAACAAACAAGCCAGGCACCTGTGACTCACATCTCAAATCCTAGCTACTCAGGAGGTTGAGATCTGAGGACCACATTTTGAATTCAGCAGAAAAGTCCCTAAGACTCTCATCTTCATGTAACCACCAGAAAGCCAGAAGCAGAAATATGGCTCACGTGGTAGAGTTCCAGCCTTGAATAAAGCAGCTACGTGAAAGTGGAAGGCCCTGGGTTCAAGACCCAGTGCTGGCACCAAAAACAGAAAATCTGTTTTCAGCAACAGTCTGTCTTCCACGCAGCCAGTCTGGTCTCTTAGAAACATAATTGGGTTACGTTTTTCTTCGGCTTACAACCCCTGGTGGAGAATGTTCACCAAAATATTAGCTCCATTGTTTCCTGATGTCTTATTGCTTCAGGAAAATGAAGAGTAGCTTCTCTAATGAGGTAGTTGGACACTGCCTTATGGAGAAGGAGTGGAAAGTAGCCAAGATTTTATTTCCAGCCTGAATTCTCAGTAGACATATATTAGAAGTCACAATTACCCACCAAATGTCATCTTCAATTTGAAGCCAATATGTTCAACGTCAATTGTGCCATTTCTCCTCAAAAGTCAAGATCTGAATTTATTCATCTCTGTCAATCAGATAGGATTTTTTCAAAATTAACCCTGCTGGAAGCCCAAAGTTAATTCACTCATCTTTGGTCCATTGTTTTCCTACCCCCTGCCCCTCCATTTTTGAGGCTAGGTCTCAATATGGAGCCCAGGTTAGTCTTGAACTTGAAACCCTCCTGCCTCTGCCTTCCACACTCAGCTTCCTTTGTGGAAATCCATATAACATAAAAATCACAATTTGTAAAGTGTACAAATCTGTGTTTCTTAGTATATTCACAGTGTTTTGTTTTGTTTTGTTTTTGTGCAGGAAATAGGGCTTGAACTCAGGGCCTCTGGTTCTTGCTTGGCTTTCTCACTCAAGGCTAATACTCTACCATTTGAGCCATACCTTCACTTCCAGCTTTTTACTAGTTAATCGGAGATAGGAGTCTCATGGATTTTCATGCCTGGGCTAGTTTCAAACTATGATCCGCAGATCTCAGTCTCCTGAATAAGCATGAGCTAGAGGTATTTTGGCCTTTTGTTTTAAAAAACAAGCAAACAAATAAGCAAGCAAGCAAGGAAAAACAAAGATCTGGGATTTAAGTCAGCATTCCCAGAACTAGGTACATGCTAGGCAAGTACTCTACCACTGAACCATGTTCATATTGCTGTGCAGCTATCTTCACAACTCTATTCTAGTATATCTCCAGATCCCCAGGAAACCAAGTACAGACTGGAGCCATAGTACCCAGCTTAAAGTTGATGTATTTTCGCAGTGCCGGATGATTAGACTATTTCTCAAAACCACAGAAAGCAGAGAAGTATAAGTTCTTCAAAAGACTGAGATGAGAAATAAGTCTACCTAACAATGGAAACTTGTAAAAACACGCGTGCATGCACACACACACACACACACACACACACACACACACACACACACACACACAAATCTTTTCTTTCCACTTATTTTCTGCTACTGGAGCTTGGGCCTTGTGCTCTTACTTGGCTTTTGGGCTCAGGACTGATATTCTACCACTTACGCCACACCTCTACTTTCAACTTATTGCTGGTTAGTTGGAGATAAGTCTCTCTCCAATTTGTCTGCTTGGGCTAGTTTCAAACTGTGATCCTCAGATCTTAGTCTTCTGAGTAATTAGGATTCCAAGTGTGAGCCATTAGCACCTGGCACAATTTAAATCTTATAAAAGTAAAGGAGGGGGAAAAAGAACTACAGATAATTAAAAACTACAGCTTAGTAAATGGAACAAATTTCTAGAGGATTTACTTTAAGTAGTAGGGTAATATCAGAAAAAAAGTTTGAAATAACAGAATAAAACAAAAAACAAATAGTATGGAAAGTATGTTGGCAATCTTAAAAACAATTGACCACATAAAAACAATGATGACAGCAACTAATTTATGGAATAAGAAATAAATTAGGCAAGGAAGGTAACGAGAATGGAGAGGGTAAATTAGGACGAATATTACAAAAGTGCTTTATATGCATATATAAACACAGAACAATAAGACCTGTTGACATTGTCAAAAGAGGGGGGAGGGGTGTATAAAGGAACATGACAGAGGGATGGAGGTTGATGGGGTACAATGTGTGTATGTTTGAAACCCCCTTATACAACCAATGGATGCTAACACATCTTTTTGTAAAGATTCTTGGGGGAAATTAAAACAGGATATTGAAACATGAATCATTTAGCTGACTGTTCTTTATTATGGCCATGTGACAAAGTAAAACGTGGCCTAATCAGATCTGGACAGTCAGCTAAAAATATCAAAATAAGCTAATCATAGGTGGCTCATTCCTGTAATCCTAGCTACTCAGGAGGCTGAAATCTGAAATTCACAGATACTGGACAGGGAAATCTGTGAGACCCTCATCTCCAATTAGCCACCAAAAAAATTGAAGTAGAGCTGTGGCTCAAGGTAGTAGAGCACTAGCCTTGAGCAAAAAAGAGCTCAGGGAGGGCTGGGAATGTGGTCTAGTGGTAGAGGGCTTGTGAGCATGCATAAAGCCCTGAGTTCAATTCATCAATACCATATAAACAGAAAAAGCCGGAAGTGGCGCTGTGGCTCAAGTGGTAGAGTGCTAGCCTTGAGCAAAAGCAGTTCAAGGACAGTGCCCAGGCCCTAAGTTTAAGCCCCAGTACTAGCAAAACTAAAGATCTCAGGGACAGTACTCAAGCTTAGTTCAAGCCCTACAACCAACAAAAATAAAGTCAGGGGCTGGGAAGTTGGCTCAGTGGTAGAGCGCTTGCCTTGCATGCCTGAGGCCCTGGGTTCGATTCCTCAGCACCACATAAGCAAAAAGAAAAAAGCCGGAAGTGGCGCTGTGGCTCAAGTGGTAGAGCACTAGCCTTGAGCTGAAGAGCTGAGGGACAGTGCTCAGGCCCAGAGTTCAGGCCCCACAACCGGAAAAAGAAAAAATAAATAAATAAATAAAGTCAAAATGCCTACCAGATTATGTGAAATGTAGAGTCAATGATGAACTTGACCCTAAATGTACATTGTGCTTTGAGATACTAATGGTACCAATTCATGTATCAAATTTATAAATAAATTAATATGACTAGTTTTATATGTAACAATTTTGAGTAGTGATATTATATGAGCTGGGGGAGACTTAATCTGACTAACACTCTAAGCTTTCATTTTTTCTTTTTCTTTTTCTTTTTTTCCTGTCATGGAGCCTGAACTGGGCCTGGGTGCTGTCCCTCAGCTCTTCAGCTCAAGGCTAGCACTCTACCACTTGAGCTACAGAGCCTCTTCTGGCTTTTTCTCCTTATGTGGTGCTGAGGAATCGAACCCAGAGCCTCATGCATGTAAGGCAAGCACTCTACCACTGATCCACCTTCCCAGCCCTTCTAAGCTTTCTTATACTGTCAGAAGGAAAGAGAACCTCAGGTCTATCATCCTAGCTAGTAATGATGCTGAGATCTGTTGATCATGATTTGAAGCCAGACTAAGCAGAAAACTCTGTGAAGCTCTGGCCTCCAATTAACCACCAAAATGCTAGAAGTAGAGCTGTGGCTCAAGTGGTAGAGTGCCAGCCTTGAACAATAAAGCCAAACAAGAGCTTGAGGCCCTGAGTTCAAGCTCCAGTATTGTCATGCACATACATATAAACAGAGAGAGAGAGAAAGAAGAAAAAGAAAAGGAAGGAAGGAAAGAAAGAAAGAGGAAGGGAGGGAGAGAGGGAGGAAGGAAGGAAGGAAGGAAGGAAGGAAGGAAGGAAGGAAGGAAGGAAGGAAGGAAGGAAGGAAGGAAGTAGAGAAGGAAGGAAGGAGGAAAGGAAGGAAGGAAGGAAGGAGGGAAGGAAGGAAGGAGGGAAGGAAGGAAGGTGGGAAGGAGGGAAGGAAGGTGGGAAGGAAGGAAGGAAGGAAGGAAGGAAGGAAGGAAGGAAGGAAGGAAGGAAAGGGAAGGGAAAGGAAGGAAAGGAAAGGAAAGGGAAGGGAAGGGAAGGAAAAGGAAGGAAAGGAAAGGAAAGGGGAAAAGAAAGGAGGAGGAAAGAAGGAAAAAGAAATGTGTCAATTAGTATCAACTAAACTACATCTGCTAATGTTCTGGGATAATTTCTAAGATAATCATTACAGAATGGAACATCTACTAAAAGGGAAGAAATGGAATAAAGGACAAAACTCCAAGACAAAAGGAAGAATCAGGATAAGGAAGCAGTAAAAGTAGTAGAAATAGAAAATCCAAATTCAGAGTAGAATCAAATCTAAATATTACAGCAACTGCAAAACACAAACTAAACTCTTTAGGTTAAAGTCAACATGAGAGCCAGTATGGTAAGAAACACATGGAATCCAAGCAACTCAGGAGCCTGAGGCAGGAGGAACATAAGGCTCCATGGAAACCTGATTTAAAAAAAAAAAAAAACAATAGAACTACTAAACAAAAACAGTCCATATGGATCTTGGGTAGAAGGATGTAGCTTAGTGGTACAATGTTTACCTGGTATGCATAAAGCCCTAGCACCAAATACACAAAGAAGCCAATGTGAAAGGCATTTTTAAAAAAGTTTCAAAAGTCTGTTTTTGACATTTCTGAACTGAGCACTCAGAACACAGAGACAAGGAAAGGTTCAGACTTAGAGTATAGCAATGCAGGGCTGAAGACAGAGCTCAGAGTAAAGGGCATGCCTAGGGTGTTCAAGGCTCTAGATTCAGACACCTACAAGCCCCAAGTGATATACTCACTGAATGAAAGCAGGAATAGCTATACTAATATCCCAAGAAAATTTACTAAGTACGTGGTCACTCCTGAATCAACAAAGTTTCACTGTCCCTGCCAGGTATTGCAGCTCATGCTGGTAATCCTAGTTACTCAGACCACTGAGATGTTCAAAGCCAGTTCAAGGCCAGCTTGGGCATAAAAGCCTGGTTAGACTCTTATCTTCAGTTAACCACTAAAAAGCTAGAAATGGAAATGTGGCTCGAGTGATAGAGTGTCAGCCTTGAGGGAAAAAGCCAAGTGCAAGGCCTTAAGTTCAAGCCCTAGTACTGGCACGCACACACACATACACGCATACACAAATTTCCATCCCATTTGTTATCACTCTTTGACTTGAGAAGTACATTGGCAGCTGGACTTAAACATTTTCTTCCTTTATTTCCAAATATGTGTGTGTGTGTAGGTATATACATGTATACACACACACACACACACACACACACACACACACACACACACATACACACACATATATTCCTTTCTTTAATTGTCTAAAGGCATTAAGGCCTTGAACTGGGTTTATCTATAAGGTGATTCAAATACAGTGAGTGTGTGTGTGTGTGTGTGTGTGTGTGTGTGTGTGAGGGGGGGGGAGTGAGGGAGGGAGTTCTGGGTCATGAACTCAGGGCCTATGTGCTGTCTCTGAGCTTTTTTGCTCAAGACTGGTGGTTCTACTTGAGCTACATCACCACTTGTGGCTTTTTTGGGCTGTCTTCAAACCAAGATCCATAGATTTCTGCCTCCTGAGAAACTAGGATTACAGGTGTGAGCCATCGATGCCCACCCGACAGTGACTTCAGATCTTCATGCTGGGAAAGGCTGAAGTGTTTGGTCACTTGTTGCTTTGAAATCAAAGATACAGCATAAGTCATGAATCTACTCTCCTGGATGCCTTGTTCTTCTGTACCTTTGATCACTGGAATTTTCACAGTGCCACAGTAGACTTCTCAGTTTTCCTGTCCATCATTTAAGATCAAAGATTCTTGCCACATCAGACACTGAGTTAAAAATGGCCTCTCCCAACACACTGGTGTTTTATTCAACACTCTTTTACTGAGCATTTCTTAGGCTCGGCACTGGAAATTCAGAGAGTGCAATTTAGTAGACGAGGTTGAAAGAATAGCTTAGTACTCTCTCAACATAACCACATGAGAATCATCCCAGATAACACCCGCTCCCACCCAGACCCAACCAGTTCCTACTATAGTTAAACTAACAAAGAGAATGAGGGCAGAGGCCAAGGTGCTGCTTTTAATACTTATTCCTAGGGGGCAGTTATAGTTTCCAATACAGATTAGTTAAGTATATATGTATATTTATGTATATTTGTAGTACAGTCCAGAAGGTCTGGGCAGCAGACACATCTTAACTGATAAATTCTTGGTTCCTTTGGAGTCTAAAAAGATGGATTGCATCTTCCCCTCATCCTTCCAAACCCTTGCCAGGTCCTTCTCTCCTACCTCAGGACTCCTGGGCCCAATCAGCTCCATCTTTGCTTTCCTCCTATGAGAACCACACTGGATCTCTAGCTAGTCCAGAAGTCAGGTGAAAGCCCTATCACCAGTGAGCACTCATACATATAAAGCTGAGCTTTGTCATATGTCCAGTGACTAAGGCTGACTTGAAAAACCCAAACCTCAAAGGAGAAAAGCACAGGAGTTTGGTTAATTTTAGCTAGATGATCTGGTGACCTGCTAGCCATGATTACTAACTGCCTATCTATCAGGGAAGCAGATGGTGTGTTTGGGAGAAGGATGGAGGGTGGGTGGCACCGAGGTGTAGGCTTCATTCACATCAAGCCCATATGTTCAGGTCAGACAGAGCAGATGGTCAATCATAAGACACTGCTATTTTCTCCTCTGCTAACTACTGTAGATTTTTCTTTTTTTGCCAGTTCCAAGGCTTGAACTCTGGGCCTAGGTGCTGTCACTGAGCATTTTTGCTCAAGGACAGTGCTGTCTAGCCCTTGAATCACAACTCCATTTCCAGCTTATTGATGGTTAATTGGAAATAAGACTCTCATGGACTTTCCTGCCTGGGCTGGCTTCAAATCATGATGTTCAGAGCTCAGCCTCCTGAGTAGCTAGGGTTATAGGTGTGAGCCACCAGTGCCCAGCTTATGTAGAATGTGTGTGTGTGTGTGTGTGTGTGTGTGTGTGTGTGCTCGCGCGCGCACGCGCACGCGCGTGCGTGCTTCCTCCTTATTTCCAAAAATCTCCCTTAATCTGAATGCTGGCAAGTCATGCCTATAATCCTAGCTACGCAAGGAGCACCAAAAGACCAGAAGTGGAGTTGTGACTCAAGTGGTAAAATACTAGCTTTGAGCAAAGAAAGCTCTAGGAAGTGTCCATACCCTGAGTTCAAGCCCCAGGACTGACACATGTCTGTGTGTATGCACACACACACACACACACACACACACACACACACACACACACATCATATTGAACCAAATATCCCATGTTTTTGTGAATTTGTGGAAACTAGATCTAAAAGATACACACGCACATACATACAAATATACATACATAGGAAATGGAGTTTCCTTCTCATATATAATCTGAAAAGGGCTCTAAATCAAGTCAATTACATCAGAAATGTTTCTAAAATTGTCCTCTCTCTATTCCCTTGAACACAGTTTTAACTCAAAACCAATCATCCTTAGCCTGGACACATTTCATGTTCTTCTCAATGTCCTCTCTCTCCTGGCTTTTCCCTACTCCATTTCTCCTTCACTGCTACCAAAAGTACCTTTAGAATCCCTAAATGAACATCCTTCAAAAGATCTATGTTGACTTCTTAGAAAAGTTCTACACAAGATAGAAGTCAAAATCCTCCACATTGTGAACTCAATTAGCTTCCCAGTTTTCTTCCCCTAACAACACAACACCTGTGGCCAGTATGTATCCACATGTACTTGCAGGTCTTTGCTTCTGCTGATTCCTCCCCATGAAATTATCTTGTCCTATGGGCAATGTGGCAAAATCTTAGCAACCCTCCAAGTCTACCATTACCTATATGAGTTTTGTACATATCCCTTAAATAATGCATTTAGCTTTTTAATACAGTTGTTTCTCCCCAATCAAAGCTTGAGGAAAAGGTAGGTATAGTGGCTTACACCTGTAATCCTGCTATTTGGGAAGCAGAGATTGAGAGAATCGAGAATCAAGGAAGGTCCACACAAAGTTAGCATGACCCCCATCTCAACCAACAAACCAATACAGTGGTGTTTGCTTATGATCTCAGCCATGCAAGAGGCCATAGGAAAGAGGATCAAAGTCTGAAGGGGTACCCTAGGCATAAAAAAGTGCCTCAAAATGAATACCAAGAAATGGAAACATGATTTTTAGGGAGGAGAGGAAGTTAAAGGAGAGGGCAGGAATGGAGAGAGGAAAGGTGAGCAAATACAGTCATTGTACTCAATGAAAATTGTAAAACAAAACAAAACAAAAAAGAAAGCCGGGCACTGGTGGCTCAAACCTATAATCCTAGCTGCTCAGGAGGCTGAGATCTGAGGATCGCAGTTCAAAGCCAGCCCAGGCAAGAAACTCCGTGAGACTCTTATCTCCAATAAACCATTAGAAAACCGGAAGTGGAGCTGTGGCTCAAGCAGTAGAGCGCTTGCCTTGAGCTGAAGAGTGCAGGGACAGCGCCCAAGCCCAGAGTTCAAGCCCCACAACCCTCCCCCCCACCACATGCACACACACAAAAGAGAAACAACAACAACAAAAAAAACCCTATGTAAAAATTAAAATAAAAAAAAAACCTATATAACTTATGGTTAGAGACTGGGAATGGGTATATGGGGAGATAACCAGGAAAGGGTGACATTGTCCAAGAAGCACTGTACTCATAACCTGACTTACAGAATTGCAACCCATTTGTATAACTGCTTAATAATAAGAATTTAAAATATTGAAACCCTACCTGAAAAATAAACTAAAAAGGGGTTGGGAAGGGCTGGGAATGTGGCTTAGTGAGAGTGCTTACATTCAGGAAGCCCTGGGTTCAATTCCTCAGTACCATGTAAATGGAAAAGGCCAGAAGTGGCACTTGTGACTCAAGTGATAGAATGCTAGCCTTGAGAAAAAAGAAGCTCATGGACAGTGCCCAAGTCCTGAGTTCAAGCCCCAGGATTCGCAAAAAAAAAAGGGGGTTAGGGTGTGACTGAAGTGGTAGAGTACCTGTCTAGTGAGCATGAAGCCCCAAATTCAAACCTTAGTATCACAGAAGAAAAAAGATACACCAAAGAAATGACATTGTCCAAAAAGAAACATACTCTTTACTTGACTTCTGAAACTGTAACCCCTCTGTACATCATTCTTATAATAACAATTTTTAAATTAAAAAATTAAAATGTGGGCTGGGGATGTAGCCTGAAATATGTGATGTTTAGGGTTCCATTTCTAACACAATAAAATTTGAAAGCAAAGAAGATATACACCAACAGAAAAAATGAAGATAAGGATTGGTCAAAAGTTCTATGGAACAGGGCTGGGAAGGTGGCTCAGTGGTAGAGCACTTGCCTTGCACGCATGAGGCCCTGGGTTCGATTCCTCAGCACCACATAAGCAAAAAAGAAAAAAGCTGGAAGTGGCACTGTGGCTCAAGTGGTAGAGTGCTAGCCTTGAGCTGAAGAGCTGAGGGACAGCGCCCAGGCCCAGAGTTCAGGCCCCACGACCGGACCAAAAAAAAAAAAAATCTTTGGAACAGACCTGTAACCTCAGTATAGAGGAGGTTTGAAGCTTGGTCTACATAGTCAGATTTTTGACTCAAACAAAATAAGAAAGAGAGAAAGAAAGAGAGTTAACTCACAATTGTGCCTCTTTGACATCTAGAACCTAGCATACAGCCTATTAAGAGTTCAAAAAGAAACACTTATGTGGCTATATTAAACAAATAAATACCATAGTAATTATTTTGATGACCATACATAATACCTACATGTATGTTCATCAAAACTTCTGAACAATAATCAAAGAACGTGGCCTGAAAATGTGCAAATGATTTAAAATTGGGAACTGCTCTAGAAAATATGTGTTAAGCTGCCTAATAACTTCATATCCACAACTACCTCAGGAATACTTTAGGACTAATGTTGCCAATCATGTACCTAACCCACTACCATGTTCCATGTGAGATCTGTTTTTATTGCTCTTTGAGTCTCTGCATGTGTCAGAAAGCCAAAAACCTTTCAGTTTCTATTTTCAGGCTGGGAGAGTAAAGGCAAGTATAGCTTGGAATTATTCTGTTTTCATTGCTTTATTCAAAGTGCTCAATCAGGAGCCAGGCACTGGTGGCTTGTGCCTAAGCTACTAAGGAGCCTGAGATCTGAGGATCAAGGTTTGAAGCCAGTCCAGGGTAGATAAACCATGAGATTCTTACCTCCAACTAATCAGCAAAAGACCAAAAATGGAGGTGTGATTCAAGTAGTAGAGCATCAGTCTTGAGTGGAAAAGTTAATTGAAAGTGCAAGGCCCTAAATTCAGTCCCCAGTATTGGCACAAAAACAAACCAATTCTCAATCGCATATTTTAGAAAAAAACTCAATTCTATGCCCAGCCTTAGTATACACTGGTAGTTCATATGCATAGTTTACGTTTGGCTACTGTCTTTGTATATATTATATACTTGGTTAAAAGATGCATTATCCCTTTTAATTCTCACAGCTACATTTATGCAAAGGATATTATTATCATGTCACTCTTACAATAAGACTAACACTTAAAGAAATTAAGTAACCTACTCAAAGTCCTCCACCACCAGGAAAAAGCTAAGCTAAGCTTTAATACTGAATGACTCAGAAGTCTGTTCTTTAACAAGCAGCTTACTGTCTATATCTGGGGAGGGAGGTAAGCTGTTCACATATGAAATAATTAGAAAATAATATTTATTGAAATGTCAAGATGGCTTCCTTAAATCACAAACAGTGATGGTTCCCTTAGGCCAGATTGAGATTCGATCTGAGGAGCCTCTTTTCGGGAGGAAACAAGAAAGGCTGAGTTTTATAACAGAATAAAAGTTGGCAAGAACCCTGAGTTGTATACAATCATTAAACTCAATGATTGAGGGTGTAGTATGGGTAGACAAGAGAGCTCATAGGTAAATGCCTCAGCTGTCATAACTTGTGCTGGTCAAACGCATTCCCATTTACAGAGCACTCGCCCACGTATCATTCAAGTCATCTTTACAACAACACGGCATCCTACAAGTTATCCTCATTTATAAATAAGGACAGAGCATGAAGTTGCTTGCTCCACCTCTTTGAGTGGTCAGCATGCAGATCTTCACCTCCTGCTCCTACCTGTCCTGCTACATCTCAAGGGCACTCAAGACCGGAGCAGACTAGCTTTCCCATCCAGCTACCCTTCATGAGAGCTTTCCTACCTGGCCCCGTCTTGTCCAGTGGATCCTGCTGGAGTCTCATCAGTCCCACTGGTAGTCTTTTCCAACTGCCATGGAAGCTTCCCATGGCCACATTCTGTCCCTTCAACCCTTCTGCCTCTTAAGAATCATGGGTGCCCTTGTTGCAAGGCCTGAGGATAAGACAAACTCAGAAAGCTTTCAAGCTGCTAAAACTCATGATTGTTTTGTGTGTGTGTGTGTGTGTGTGTGTGTGTGTGTGTGTGTGTGTGCATGTGTATGTATGTGTATTTGTACATGCGCACATGCCCATAATGAAGCTTAAACTCAGGGCCCAGGCTCTGTCCCTTAGCTTTTTGCTCAAGGCTTGTCCTCTAGCACTTGAGCCATAGCTGTACTTCCGCCTTTTGGTAGTTAATTGGAGGTAAGCGGTTCATGGATTTTCTTGCTCAAGCTGGTTTTAAACTGAGATCCTCATAGCTCAGCCTCCTGAGTAGCTAGGATTATAAGAGTGAGTCACTAGTGCCCAGCACAAGATTGTCCTTTTCAGTCTGTAGCAACATGTGTACCATGTATCAAGAAAAAAACTGCTCGTTGTGTGACTGACTGAGCATCTGACCATGAAACTCAAAAGGGAAGGGCACTGGTGGCTCACACCTGTAATCTTAGCTAGTTAAGGAAGCTGAGATCTGAGGATGCTGCTCAAAGCCAGCTTAGGCAGCTAGCAAGTCCATGAGACTCTTATCTTCAATTAGCCACTAGAAAATTGGAAGTGGCACTGTAGCTCCAAGTGGTAGAGTGCTATCCTTGAGCCAAAAGAGCTCAGGAACAGAGCCCAAGCCCTGAGAAAATGCCCCATGACCAACAAAAACCATAAAACAAAAGAATACTGACATTTCTGCAACACTGATTCTGAGTACCTTGTTTCCCTTCCCCTGTACTCCCTAGTGAAAAATTGTGGCGAACGCCTTCTCCACCAGCGAGGAAAAACGACCACCACACCAGGAGTCTTCTCAGATCACACTTTATTGGAGAGCCTTCTTAGTTGTAGGAGAGCTTGGCCGCGAGAGAGCGAGCACAGAAAAAATGGCCGCTTATATAGGGAATAGGGACACGTGTCGTCCTATCATTGGTCGTCTGCCTTTCACCGTCACCAAGTGCCACGGGATTGGCTGGGGACTCTACGTGGCTCGCGCATGCGCAAAGCCCAGGACCCACTGTCCCGCCAAGCACTGCCTAATATGGAGTTGTTTACCTCAACGCTGGAAGGGAGTGGGCGGAGTCTAATTGCGTTCGCCCCGGCTCCCCACAAAAAATAGTCTTTATTACTCTCAAATATTTATTGAGCACATAATAGGTATTATTCTAAGTTTGTGGCTATATCATTGAACATCATAGAAAAAGTGCTTGTTGTCAGAAAACTTGTCTTCTCATGGGGAAAGCCCGACCAGCTAAACAAATAACATGCCAAAAGGTTATGGACACTCCAATTAAAAATAAAGACATAGGGCTGGGAAGGTGGCTCAGTGGTAGAGCGCTTGCCTTGCATGCATGAGGCCCTGGGTTCGATTCCTCAGCACCACATAAGCAAAAAGAAAAAAGCCGGAAGTGGCGCTGTGGCTCAAGTGGTAGAGCATTAGCCTTGAGCTGAAGAGCTGAGGGACAGCGCCCAGGCCCAGAGCTCAGGCCCCACGACTGGACCCAAAAAAATAAAATAAAATAAAGACATAGAATTTAAAAATTACCAATGTGATGGAATTTATTTAGGAAGGGCAGAGTAGCAACTTTAATGAGGTACCTATAGGCAACAAGGGAGAAGACAAAGGCAACTGGCCCTCATAGGGAGAACTTTCTAGCACAGAGTATATTAGTGCAAAGACTCCAAGGTTAGTTCACGTTTACCTTATTCAAAGAATAGGCTGGGCACCAATGGCTCACACGTACAATCCTAGCTACTCATGAGACTAAGATCTGAGGAACAGGCTTCAAAACCAGACTGAGCAGGAAAGATCATGAGACTCTTATCTCCAGCTAAAGCAGAAAGCCAGAAATGGAGGTGTGGCTCAAGTAGTAGAGTGCCAGTCTTGAATACAAAAAAAAACTAAGGGAGAACATGAAGTCTTGAGTTTAAGCCCCATGCACGCGCGTTCTCTGTCTCTGTCTGTCTCTGTCTCTGTCTCTGTCTCTGTCTCTGTCTCTGTCTCTGTCTCTCTCTCTCTCTCTCTCTCTCTCTCTCTCTCTCTCACACACACACACACACACACACACACAAACACACAAAGGTAAGGAGGAGGACAATATGTTTGGAGCACATGGACAAAGGGCCAAGTGGTGGGAGACGAGGTCAGGATGAGTGAGAGGCCAGATTTTGTAGTGCCTTGTAAGATCATAGTAGATTATTATTGTTCAGACATTCAACCTCATTCAAACAAACAAACCAAGCAATTATTTTAGACCAGGATTGTTGGTTGCTGACAGTGCAGAAACAAATTAAACAAAGTCTTCATTATCCAGAAGCTCAGAGTTTAGTGGAAAAGAAAGACAAGTAATCAGGCAAGTATGTTATAAGATGATAAATTCTGGGATGGAATTAAGCACATTGGAGGAACTTTGGCCTAAGGGGACCTAAGCAGACTTAGGACTGTCGAAACCCGTGCTGCTCAATAAAGTGGCCACAGCCCAAGAAATTTAATAAGGATGCAAAATGTGACTAGTATAACTGAGGAAGTGAATTTCTAACGTTCCTTAATTTAAATATAAAACAGAAGAAATATAGAATTCGATTCCATTCATCACAGGAACACATACATCTGCTTTTACATTGCATCCTGTGAGATTTTAGTGTTGGTGTGCAGTGTATGTGCATTTAATATTTATTAAAATGTGTCTCCTTGAGTTGGAGGTGTGGCTCAAGTGTTAGATTGCCTGCTTAGCAAGTGCACACCCTGAGTTCAAACTCCAGTACCATTAATAAGCAAGCTGGGGGGGCTGGGAAGGTGGCTCAGTGGTAGAGTACTTCCCTAGCATGCATGAAGCCCTGGGTTCAATTCTTCAGTACTACATAAACAGAAAAACAAGCCAGAAGTGGTACTGTGGCTCAAGTAATAACCTTGAGCATAATGAAGCTCAGGGGCAGTGCCCACACCCTGAGTTCAAGGGCCAGAACTGGCAAAAAAAAAAAACAAAAACAAAAACAGACTCTGGAAAGCAGTATGGAGGTTCCTCAAAAGACTACACATAGAGCTCCCCTATGACCCAGCAATCCCACTTCTGGGTATTTACCCAAATGATCACAAACAAGGCCATACTAAAGCTACCAGTACAACCATGTTTATTGCAGCATTATTCACCATAGCTAAGATATGGAACCAACCCAGATGCTCCTCAGTAGATGAATGGATCAAGAAAATGTGGTACATATACACAATGGAATTTTATGCTTCCATCAGAAAGAATGACACCGCCCCATTTGTTAGGAAATGGAAAGACTTGGAAAAAATCATATTAAGTGAAGTTACCCAGTCCCAAAGAAATTTAGGTACCATGGTTTCCCATATTTGCAATAATTAGTATACATATAGGATAATCTTATCAGATGCGCTGAAAAGTTCAAAAACCATGTACAAATGACCATATAAGATGATGCTAAGTGAAATGAACCCCAAGATATTGACACAAGAGCACTGTCTTTATTGTTATTGTTTTATATGTAGTATGTGATTTTATTTGTTGTTGTTGTTGTTGTTGTTTCCTTTTTATGTTCTTCCCCTTATGGCATATCCTCTGTTGTCACTGTACTCAACTTTGATACCCTACATCGTATATATACATATGTCTAATTTGAGGAGGAGAAGGGGAACAATAAAATGCTGAAACAAGGACACAGGATGACCCATTGCCACAAAAATACCCACAGGACAGTATATTGGAAACTGAACCTTACAACTTTAGGTGGAGGGGGGCAGTTCAGGGGGAAGAGAGGAGTGTAGGAGGTGAGGAAGGCAGGGATAGTGGGAAAACAACAGGAAGGGAAGAGGTAACAAGTAATGTACTCATTGCCTTACTAATGTAACTGTAATCATTCTGTACAACATCTTAACGATAACAAAATGTTAAAGGCTATTAGAAAATGTACAACTAAATGAATATGTGGTTCATACAGTGTTTTTATTGTACAGCAGTAATCTAAATAAATGACCAGAAAAGAGGACCTTGTAGGCTGAGGGAACTACCAGTGGCCAAAGATCAGAGGGCAAGGAAACATGGCAGCTTTAAGAAATGACAAGGAGGGGACTGGGAAGGTGGCTCCGTGGTAAGAGCTCTTGCCTTGCATGCCTGAGGCCCTGGGTTCGATTCCCAGCACCACATAAGCAAAAAGAAAAAAGCCGGAAGTGGTGCCATGGCTCAAGTGGTAGAGCGCTAGCCTTGAGCTGAAGAGCTGAGGGACAGTGCTCAGGCCCAGAGTTCAGGCCCCAGGACCGGACCAAAAAATAAATAAATAAATAAATAATAAAAAATTTAAAAAAAAAGAAATGACAAGGAGGGACTGGGAATGTGGCTTAGTGGTAGAGTGCTTGCCTAGCAAGCATTAAGCCCTGGGTTCAATTCCTCAGTACCACATAAACAGAAAAAACCAGAAGTGGCACTGTGGCTCAAATGGTAGAGTGTTAGCTTTGAGCACAGACAGGCTCAGGGACAGTGCTCAGACCCAGAGTTCATGCCCTAGGACTGGCAAAAAAAATAAAAATGACAAGGACTCAGCATAGCATGTCCTGAGTGCCAATGAAGAGAAGATGAGAAAGCAGTGGCAAACAACAGAGTGTGCTTTACCTTAATGTCGTAAGAGCCAGCTATCAAGGGATTCAGAGTCAAGTGTAGTAGCCACCCGATCAGCAGGAATTGTAGAAAAGCTCACTTAATATAATTTTTTAAGAAGTTTTGCATCAATGTTCATCAAAGCAATGGGCCTATAGTTCTCTTTCTTTGATGAGTTCCTGCCTGGTTTTGGGATGAGAATTATGATGGCTTCATAGAATGAGTTCGCTGGTGAACTTTCTCTTTCAATTTCATTGAAGAGTTGGAGGAATATTGGTGTGAGCTCTGCTTTGAATGCCTTGTAGAATTCCACTGAAAAGCCATCTGGTCCTGGGATTTTCTTAGATGGGAGGTCTCTTACTGCTGTTTCTATTTCAATGCTTGATATGGGCCTGTTAAGATGGTTTAACTCATCTTGGTTTAGTTTTGGCATATCAATATTTGCTAGGAAAAGACCCATTTCTGCCAAGTTCTCAAACTTATTAGCATAAAGTTTTGAGAAGTATTCCCTTATAATGTTCTGAATCTTGGTTGTTTCTGTGGTGAAGTGAAGTAAGCCAGGCCCAAAGAAACTTAGGTCCCATGGTTTCCCTTATTTGCAATAACTAGTATATGTCTGAGTCAAGCAGAAAAGGTCAGATAAGTTGATGTTATGGAAATGAACCCTAAGATATGTATTCAAATGTTTTTTTTTCTTTCAGGTGATTGTTTCTAACATATTTATAAGATTATTTCTTTGTTGCTTTGTATGTCCCTCCCCCATGGTATAACCCCTGCTTTCACTGTATTTGAGGTTGGTATAATTTGTGGAGGGGAAGGGAAAAAACAAATCGTTTAAATAGGGATACAGGTGGATCCATTGCAACAATGAGATGTACAAGTCATTATGTGGATAAACGAACTTTACAACTTTGGTGGGGGGAGGGAGGAGGCTTGGGTGGGGGGGGTGGCGGGAGGAGGATGGGAAGGGGAAACAAAGGAGGAGGCTACAATGCTTGATAAGAAATGTACTCATTATCTTGCCCATGTAATTGTAACCCCTCTGTACAATATTTTCACACAAAAAAAAAAAGAAAAGAAAAGCTCACGGTGACCACCATGTGGGAGTACAAACAGAAGAAAGGCAGGAACAAAAGGAAGGAAACCTAGCTGCATAAATGAAGCAAGACTCCAGAACAGTGATGGTAGAGATGATGGAAGTGGACTAGAAAGAGACCAAGCTAGGTAGGCCTGTCTTTGAACAATTCTGAAGGGCAACTTGGGTGGGGGACGGTTGATAATAACTTAAAGATTCATCCTAAAAAAAAAAAAGATTCATCCTGAATGACACAGGCTTTGAGGAGCAAATGACTCTCCAGCCCAAGACAAAGAGTCCAGACAAAGAACTGAGTCTAAAGGAACACCGGATATCAAGGCAGAGCACAGGATATCAACCTCAATGGCAACACTTCCTTTCTCCTTGAAGATTCCCCTTGTCAGTCACTAGTGGAAAGCAAATCTTTCTGGAATCACACTTGAACACTTTGTTGTCTTTCATTAATATGATATTTGGAAGTCAATGTATTGCCTGCTGCCAGGCACACAGCTCCAGTCTTTTCATTTCCTTTGATCAAAGGGTGAGGAGTAGCAGATTGTTATCTCTCAAAAAAAGAAGGGGAGAATGTCTAGGGAAGGAGAAATAAAAGAGATGCACTTCCATCTCTAGTGGCAAACAAGAAAGGAACACGAAACACAGCAGAGAACCACACCCCATCTCAGCAACCCAGGGCACACACACCCAAGTTTTTTTTTTTGTTTGTTTTTGGTGGGGTGTTTTTTTGTTGTTGTTGTTTTGTTTTAGTCATGGGGCCTGAACTCTGGGCCTGGGCACTGTCCCTCAGCTCTTCAGCTCAAGGCTAGAGCACTAGAGCCGTAGCTCCACTTCCAGCTTTTTCTGCTTATGTGGTGCTGAGGAATCAAACCCAGGGCCTCATGCATGCAAGGCAAGCACTCTACCACTGAGCCACCTTCCCAGCCCCACATCCAAGTTTTAAAGCTTTTTATCATTGTTGCTTGGTTTTTGTTTGTTTGTATTTCCTTTCCTCTTTCCTATCCTTATTCCCTTCTTTCTCTTCCTGCCTTTCCTTTTTTTCCCCCTTGGAGACAGTAATGCTATGTAGTTCAGGCTGGCATCTAAACTCTCCAAATAGTTCAGACTGACTTCAAACTTAAGCTCCCCAGGAAGTGGTGCTATGGCTCAAGTGGTAGGGCACTCGCCTTGAGCTAAAGAGCTGAGGGACAGCACCTAGACCCAGAGTTCAAGTCCCATGACCAACAACAACAAAAAAAAAAAAACCTTAGGATGTGCCTGCCTCCATCTCCAATATATTATTAGAGTATGTGTGGTCAGGAGCCAGTGGCTCATACTTGTAATCCTAAGTCCTCAGGAAGCTGAGATCTGAGGGCCATAGTTCAAAGCCAGACTAGGAAAATAAAGTATCTTATCTTCAATTAATCAGAAGTGGAGATACAGTTCAAGTGTTAGAGTACCAGCCTTGAGCAGAAAAGCTCAGGAACAGCACCTAGGCTCAGGATCAACATCAAGAAAAAAGAAAAAGAAAGACAGGAAAGAAGGGAGGAAGGGAAGAAGGAGGGAAGGAAGGAAAGGAGGGTGGGAGGGAAGGGAGGGAAAGAGGAGCAATGGAGGGAGGATAAAAAAAAGAGAAAAGAATATGAGTATGCATATAAATTATAAATTCAAAGCCACTAGGTAAGGAAGAGGAGAATGATAGAGGGGAGTTGATTGGAATCATGTAGAAATATAACAGTGAAATCCCCCACACCCATGTAATTAATGTTAGCTAATTTTTTAAAGTCACTAAGTAGTTCCTTCTGCAAATGAGGTATCCTGACACTCTAGTTTCATCTGCTTCCATATCAATATAGTTTTAGAAAGTCATTTTTCCCCATTTATCATCATGTATCAAATATCTACTAAGTCACATGCACTGAGCAGGCTACTTGGAATATAATGATTGATACCAGACACAGGCCTTTCTCTCAAGCAATCTATCATGTAGAAAAGGTGGATATGTAGACCAGTGTAGAACTAACTACATCATGAATGCATTAGCTAAAGCCATAAGGTTATGGATGCAGAGCAGACAGGTGCTCAAATCACCTGAGAAAAAGGGCTTCAATATTCATGACCTACTTCTGGGTAATATTTCTACCTCATGAAGCTAGGAACTTTACCACCTAAAAAGAAGAAGGGAAACCTAGTTTTTGCTAAGTCTTATCACTGCCAAAATGAACTGCTTAGTAATAGCCTGAGATTCTCCCCAGAGTAAAATGACAATCTATCATGGCTGAACTCTGTCCTATTTAAATTCATATGTTGAAGTTCTAACTCTCAACATGACTGTACTCAGAGACAGGATCTGTAAACAATTAGTTCAGGTTAAATGATATCCTAAAGGAGGGATACACTAGGACTGGTGTCCTTAAAACAAGAAGCAGATTGGTCACTTGGTGTCTCACATCTGTAATCCTAGCTACTCAGGAGGATGAGACTGAGAATCACAGTTCATTCAGAAGCCAGCCTGGGTAGAAAAGTCCACAAGACATTATCAGCAATGAAGCTTGGACTGGAAACCTGGCTCAAGTGCTAAGAGTGCCTGCTGAACAAGCACAAGGCCCTGAGTTCAAGCCCCAGTACTGACCAAAGGGAAAAAAAAAAGAAGAAAAGAAAAAAAAAAAAGATGAAGTGACAGAGACACATCTTTCTCTTTCTGTTTCTGCCCTCCAGCTTTGCCCTTCTCCCTCTATCGGGCCTAGAGGAAAAGATATAGAGAAGTTAACTGTCTGAAAACCAGGGAAAGAGTCCTTGTTAGAAACAAAATTTCACCAGACACCAGTGGCTCACACTTGTAATCCTAGCTACTCAGGAGGCTGAGATCTGAGGATCACGGTTCAAAGCCAGCCCAGGAAGGAAAGTCAGTGAGACTCTTATCTCCAATAAACCACCAGAAACCCAAAAGTGGCTTAGTGGCTCAAGTGGTAGAGAGCTAGCCTTGAGCTGAAGAACTGAGGGACAACATCCAGGCCCAGAGTTCAAGTCCCACAACCAAAACAAAAAACAACCCCAAAAATTTCCTTTTCTTTTCTTTTTAATCAGTGGTAGGGCTTGAACTTGGTGCTGTCCCTGAGCTTTTTTGCTCCAAGCTAGTGCTCTACCACTTTGAGCCACAGAACCACTTCTGGTTTTCTGGTGGTTGATTGGAAATAAGAGTCTCATAAGACTTTCCTGCCCAGGCTAGCTTCAAATCATGATCCTCAAATCTCAGCCTCCTGAGTAGCTAAGATTACAGGTGATAGAAACCAAATTTCTGATACTTCAGTTTTGACATAGAACCTTCAGAAATGTGAGAAAATAAATTGTTGTTGTTTAAGCCATCCAGCCTGAGCAGACGAATAAGTTCTTCTAGAAAAGTCAGGCATAGTAGCATATGCCCATAATCCTAGTGCTATTATCTACCTGCCTTAAAATCTTAGTGTAAAACTATCTTGAAGTTGAAATATGCTTCCAAGTCTGATGAGGTGATTCATATGGTGAGATATCAATATGACTTTGAATTCTGCATTCTTTCTCCTGCATCTAAACCCCTACAGATCATTATTTTTCTTGGTATTTGGTATGTTTATTACTGAGTGATGCTTTCTGATACCAAATGTGTGGGAAATTTCCACATCAGCTCCCGAATTCTTCAATACTCAGTGTCCAATGAGATACTCAGTGTCCAATGAGTCAATTTATTCTGATAACGGCTGGGCTTAGTGCAGATTAGGACTGAGTCCTACAAAGTTGCCTCCACTTTAGAAGCTAAGGCCACCCAATGCTTCTGCTAATTCAAGTGTTATGTGACTCTCCCTCCAGTCTGGTCACTTGCTAAAGTAACTCATAGAATTCAGGAAAACACTTTGCTTACCTTTACTGATTTATTTTATACTTATATATTATATATAAATTATATTTATATATTATATATATATGAATTAGAAATAGTGAAGGAAATGCTTAGGGCCATGTATGAGGAAGAGCATAGAGCGTCTATAGCTTCTCCAGGTAACCTCCCTCCCAGCACATCACTGGGTTTATCATCTGGAAGCTCCCCAGGTCCCAATGTCCAAATCTTTATAACAGGAGGATAGGAAATTTTAATCTCTGAAAATCAATCTGCATTCTAAAACTATCCAGGAACTAACCTGTGTCCAGTCATCAGCATAAACTCCTTTGTAGTACAAAAGGGTCCTTATGAGTAATGAAAGCTACTCCTGTCAGAAAACCTTAAGAGTTTAAAACTCTGGACCAGGATCATTTTTTTTCTTCTCCCTTTTCTTTCTCCTTTCTTCCCTTTCCTTCTCTTCTTTCTTCTTTCTCTTCTCCTTTCTTATTCCTTCTTTCCTCTTCTCTTTATTATTTCTTCCTTTCTTTGTTTTTGTGATCATGTCTTAGCCTTGAACTCCTCAGTTCAAGTAATCCTGCCTAAGTAATCCTGTTTCTTAGTATCTTGGAATACAAGTTGAACACCACTGCACTTGGCAAATTATTTTTTTATTGAACCACAATTATACATAGTATAATTACACACACACACACACACACACACACACACACACACACACACACACACACACACACACACACCAGGCAGTATAAGGGCTTGAATTTAGCACTTGGGCACTGTCCCTTAGCTTTTTATACTCAAGGCTGGCATCCTACCAATTGAGCCACAGCTCTGTTTCTGGACACTTAAATGGCTAATTGGATATGAGTCTCATGGGCTTTATCTGCTCAGGCTGGCTTTGAACCACAATCCTCAGATCACAGCCTCCTGAGTAGCTATGATTACAAATATGAGCTACCAGCTCACAAAGTACATTCTTTTTGTGCATGTGTGCCAGTCCTGAGACTTAAACTTAGGGCTGGGCACTGTTCCTGAGCTTTCGCATTCAAGACTAGAGGTTTGGGCTATACCTCAAACCACAGCTCTACTTCTGGCTTTTTTGGTGATTAAAGATAGGAGTCTATGGACTTTATTGTCTGGGCTGGCTTTATCACAATCTTCAGATCTCACCTCTCAAATAGCTAGGATTATAGGTGTGTTCCATTACCCAGATCACAGTAGGTTCTTAAACTTGTACCTATTAATTCCTTGACACAGGAGACATGATAACTAACTAAATACAGGTAAGGAATCATCTTTTCTCTGAAATCAGAGAGATTATTAAAGATCCTTGATTTTGTAAGAGATCCTTGATTTCTGCCAAGAGAATTTATAGCCCCATTCTATATAAAATCTTGAATTAGGTGAGAAAATAGATAAAATGGAACACATTGACTATTTCTGTTGTTGCTACTGTTAAAGACTTCCATTTCCTTTCGGGCAGTTTTCCTAGAGCTAACTATGCAAGGGCCTCTCTTGAGTAGTTCTTATTCCATTGCCTCTTGGTGGAAGGCTACAGACAGTTTCTTGGTCTCTGTCTCTGTCTGTCTGTCTGTCTGTCTGTCTGTCTGTCTGTCTGTCTGTCTCTCTCTCTCTCTCTCTCTCTCTCTCTCTCTCTCTCTCTCTCTTTCTCTCTGTCCTATGTATATATGTATACACTAGGGCTTGAATCAAAGCCTTACATTCTCAGATCTCAGCCTCCTGAGTGGTTAGGATTACAGGTGTGAGCCACTGTCATCTGGCTCAAGTATCAATTTAACTTTTTTTGTTGTTGGTGGTGGTCATGGGGCCTGAAATTTGGGCCTGGGCGCTGTCCCTCAGCTCTTCAGCTCAAGGCTAGCACTCTACCACTTGAGCCATAGAACCACTTCCGGCTTTTTCTGCTTATGTGGTGCTGAGGAATCGAACCCAGAGCCTCATGCATGCAAGGCAAGCGCTCTACCACTGAGCCACCTTCCCAGCCCCCTTAATTTGGCTTTTTATTGCAAGGATACTTATCTACTAGGCCCAACAAGGGAGGCAGAACAATGCAAAGACCACAAGCTCTTTATTTAAGGAACACAGTCAAGTCTCTCTGTCCTCCTCAAGATGGCAAAATGATACCCTCTCACCACTTTCCACTATTAGTGTGGTGACTAAAATTGAGATTACCTAAGGAAGATTGGTCAGGTATGTGGAACTCAGAAATATCTGACTCATGCTTCTATTGAGCATAGACAGCACTGCTCTGTTTATTCTTTGATTTGTTTTCCATCTCTAGAGGCCACAGAGTAAATCAAATTATTTTTGCTTTAACAGTAGAAAGAGTCTTGGATGAAGCTGAAGTTGTATCACCCATCAATCCATCCTGATTCTGAGGTTGCATTCTGTCAATATGTCATCTGCTCCTTTCTCTCTTGTTTCATCAAGGCTCAAGTCAGGAAACAGAATGACTAACTGTCCTGGTTTGCCAGGGACTGTGCTTTCAGGCTAAAACTGAGGAAAGCCCAGGCAAACTAGGATGAAATGCTCTCCATAGAACTGATTGCCAGTCCCACCAGGAAATAGCTGGGGCAGCCTGAAACAAATACAGGCCCAGAGATGTTCATATGAAGCCAGATTCAGATTGAAAGATAAATGACTGCTATGGTGTTCTTTGGGCTTAGCAATGAATAATAATATATGCCTGCAGAAAAATGAAACTCTATAGTAAGAGAGGTGATTGATAGGTAGACTCTAAAATCTGCTGGGGACTCACATCTGTAATCCTAGTTATTCAGGAAGCTGAGATCTGAAGATCACAGCTTCAAAGGTAGTCACACAGAAAAGTCCATGAAACTCTTGTCTCTCTCAAGTGGTAGAGCCTTAGCTTTGAGCAAAAAAGCTAAGGGACAGTGCCCAGCTCATAATTCAGTACTGACATTTTTTTAAAATGTCCAGCCGGACACTAGTGGCTCATCCCTGTAATCCTAGCTACTCAAGAGATGGAGACCTAAGGATCACAGTTCAAAACCAGCTCAGGAAGGAAAGTCTATAGGATTCTTGCCTCCAATTAACTTCCATTTGAGCCACAGCTCTCTTCTGGCTTTTGGGGTTTTCTTGGAAGATCAGACTCTCACAGACCTCTCTGCCAAGGCTGCCATTGAACCTCATTCCTCAGATCCCAGCCTCCTAAATAGCTATTGTTAATCAATGTTGACTGGCGCAGAATTGGCCATTTGAAAACACAGACACACTAGACACTGCTACACACAGAGTGAAGAGGCTCTGAGAACACAAGAAGAAGGTGACCATCAGCACATTAAGGAGTGAGGCCTCAGTTGAAATCATATCTGCTAATACCTTGATCTTAGACTGGCAGCTTCCACAACAATGGGGAAACTTGTTTCAACCACTCTTTCTGTGGTTTTTGCTAGTGGCACACCAAGCAAACACTAAGACAATAGGATTAAAAGAAATAACACACACAAATCACCTAGCACAAGTGCTCAGGAGTTGGGCAACAAAAACATGTAAGATATATAAAAACATACAAAAGAGATCAGCTGAGGGCTGGGAAGGTGGCTCAGTGGTAGAGCGCTTGCCTTGCATGCCTGAGGCCCTGGGTTCAATTCCTCAGCACCACATAAGCAAAAAGAAAAAAGCCAGAAGTGGCGCTGTGGCTCAAGTGGTAGAGTGCTAGCCTTGAGCTAAAGAGCTGAGGGACAGCGCCCACGCCCAGAGTTCAGGCCCCATGACCCGACCAAAAAAAAAAAAAAAAGAGATCAGCTGAATTACTTTCCATACCCAAAGGCCTTGGAGGTCAGATCCGACACTGGGATCTCTAGTCTAGGGTGTCTCCATATAATCTCAGATTTTGTTAAATTGCATATTGATATCTTGAGTTTGAGATAGGGCCTGAGGATCTTAATCCTTATGAGAATTGACTCTGTGTCTGTGTCTGTATGTGTGTGTGTGTGTGTGTGTGTGTGTGTGTGTGTGTGCATGCACATGTGTGTTCATACTGGGGCTTGAACTCAGCACCAGAGTGATGTCACTTCACTTTTTGTTCTCAAGGCTAAACAATTCCACTCCACTGAACTCTGAGGTGCTGGTCATGGGACCACACCAGCAACACAGAAGATATAGACTGCTAGCAGTCCTGAGGGGAGTTGTAATTTGATACACAAGACACTGAACCAAAGACATCTGGGTTGAGCTGGGTGTGGTAGCTCATTCCTGTAATTTCAGCTACTTGGAAGGTGGAGATAGGAAAATCACTGTCCTAAGCTGGCCTCAAGCAAAAATGAGACCCTATGTGAAAAACATCAAGCAAACTGTACAAATATATGTGTGTGTTATGATATATGTATTTTTAGGGCCATGATCGGGTGAGGTTACATGGAGAAGTACTTAAGAAAGAAAAGTGGCATTCCATTCAACAGGCAAAAATGAAGAAAGCATTCTCTGGAGAAGAACTCCTCTGGGCAAGAGCAACGGGAAGTCATCAAGTCTCCAGGTTTTACTCAGTTCCTTATTTCCCTATCCAAAGAAAGGCTGGAGTGGCAGATGGGAGGGAGGAAGAAGGTGTGGACATGTTTATGACATTGTTTACATTCTTGCTAGCTAATGTTTGGTTTCCTTATCTTTGCAGACTGTAATAGCTCTTGGTGCAGTTTGGAAGCCACCAGATCCCAATCAAGACTCCAAAGTCTTTAAGAAGCTACCAGCAGATAGGCTCCACAAGGATCTGTCTTCAGAACTTAGGGAAGAGGGGCATAGCCAGCGCCAAAATGGATTCTACTTTGGGTTACCTCAGATGAACATCATGTGTGTCAGGGTGTCCCTGAGATTCTTTTCCTTAAGGCTAGTGCTCTACCACTTGAGTCACATGCCACTTCCTGCTTTTTCTGAGTAGTTGATTAGAGATAAGAGTCTCATGGACTTTACTGCCCAGGCTGGCTTTGAACAACGATCCTCAGATCTCCACCTCCTGAGCAGTTAGAATAACTGATATGAGCCAACAACTAGGCCCTTTATATCTACACCACCAGAGTCCTCACTGTACTCTAAGTAGGGGTCCCTCCCAGCACCTGGCATACACAGGTCAGATTTTCTTTGGGGTGATCAGATGTGGGTCCAGCCTCTTGAGAAAGATTAGTTTAGTTAGTTTTTGTTTTGTTTTGTTTTTAGAATTGGAAATAAGAGGATGGATCCAAAATAAATAGCTGAAATTTCAGCCCCTAAACACTGGGATTAATCATCTGAAATCTAATTTGGATAAAATCTGAGTCTTTGCTCTGGGTGTTCTTGGACCCAAGTTTCTTGTGTGTTAAGTGCATAATGATCCCTGGTAGTAATTTCTTTTTGAGTAGATTTTTTTTTTAACAGCTACAAAGAAGTAACTCTTGTTTCCATTTCCTGAATCGATTTTTGAAGGTTTCATTTGAACAAGGATCAAATTCCTTATTGTAAGTTTGAAGCCTGCATCTGGAAGCTTATTAGCTGGTCCACCTTAGGAAAATCACCTTATTGCTCTGTGTCCCATATTTTCAAATAATGTTATTTATTTCCCCAAGTAAATCACAGGTTAAAGATCAAGGAATATAAAGTGTTTATTACAATTTCCTCTTTTTAATATTTTATAATTTGATTATCTTATTATTAATTTTATTTTACTATTCTAACTTCTTCTTTTTTTAAAATATATTTTTTATTGTAACCAATTTCTTCTTTCTTTATCCCAAATTTGTTTTTCTTCTTTCTGGTACTGGGACTTGAACTCAGGGCCTGAGTGTTGGCCCTTGCTATTTTTTGGTATTTAGTGGTGCTCCACTATTAAACCCACATACAGATCCACTTCCAGCATTTTGGTAATTAATTGCAGATAAGAGTCTCATTGACTTTATTGCCTGGCTGGCTTTGAACTTTGATCCTCTGATGTCAGCCTCCTGAGTAGCTGGGATCACAGATATGACCCACTGGCACCTGAGTCTTTTTTTTAGGGGTGGAAAATGAGGGCCTATTTCCTTCCCATCCTTCCTGCTGGAAGGATACTATGGTATTTGTTATTTATTTATCTTTGTTTCTTTGTTTTGCAAGGTTGGGGTTTGAACTTAAGGCCTTGGACATGCTAGTCAGGCAATCTCCCACCAAACTATAGTTTCAGCCTTCAGATACAATTTTTTGTTTTGTTTTGTTTTTGGGGTCCGGTCGTGGGGCCTGAACTCTGGGCCTGGGCGCTGTCCCTCAGCTCTTCAGCTCAAGGCCAGCACTCTACCACTTGAGCCACAGTGCCACTTCCGGCTTTTTTCTTTTTGCTTATGTGGTGCTGAGGAATCGAACCCAGGGCCTCAGGAATGCAAGGCAAGCGCTCTACCACTGAGCCATCTTCCCAGCCCCTTTCAGCTACAATTTAATTGAGCATCTCCGATATGCAAAACAAAAGCCCAGTCCTTGCTCACAAGTTTGTAGCCTCTTGAAGATGAGCTAAATAAACACAAGTGCCCAGAGTAACAAATGCCTAAAAGGATAAGAGGTGGCAAAGCAAAACATGTTAACTTTTTTTTTTTGGTCAGTACTGGGGCTTGAACTCTGGGCCTGGGCGCTGTCCCTTAGTTCTTCAGCTCAAGGCTAGTCCTCTACCACTTGAGCCACAGAGCCACTTCTGGTTTTCTGGTAGTTAATTGGAGATAAGAATATCACAGACTTTCTTGCCCAGGTTGGCTTTGAACCGTGATTCTCAGATCTCAGCCTTCTGAGTAGCTAGGATTACAGGCGTGAGCCACCAGCACCCAGCTCCATGTTCACTCTTAGTTAGGAGACTTTGATAAGAAGATTGGAGGAGGGCTGGGAAGGTGGCTCAGTGGTAGAGTGCTTGCCTTGCATGCATGAGGCCCTGGGTTCAATTCCTCAACACCACATAAGCAAAAAGAAAAAAGCCGGAAGTGGTGCTGTGGCTCAAGTGGTAGAACGCTAGCCTTGAGCTGAAAAGCTGAGGGACAGCACCCAGGCCCAGAGTTCAGGCCCCACGACCGGAACCAAAAAAAAAAAAAAAAAAAAAGAAGATTGGAGGAAGACTAAGTTTTTAGTTTTTGCCAGTCCTAGGGCTTAAACTCAGGGCCTGGGCACTGTCCCTGAGCCTCTTTGTACTCAAGGCTAGCACTCACCATTTGAGTCACAGTGCCACTTCTGGTTGTTTTTGTTGTTCTTCATGTGTTTTTGAGTAATATTTATTGGAGATAAGAGTCTCACAGATTTTTATGCCCAGGCTGGCTTCGAACCATGATCCTCAGATCTCAGTCTTCTGAATAGCTGAATAGCTTCTGAATAGCATGAGCCACTAGCGTCCAGCTAATAAGACTAAGTTTTGAGAAACAATAGTTGATAGTTTGACAGGTATCCAGAGTGTGAATGGGCAGGGAAAGGAAGGTCTCCAAACACATACACATACACAGACACAGACACACACACACACACACACACACACACACACACACACACACACACACAGAAAGAAAAAGTCCTCTGTAAGCAAAGACATCATGTAACTGCCTCTAAGATCTGACAAAGGTATGGAGTTGCCAGGGTGGGATGTGTGTGGGGAGACAGCCAGGCAAGCAATCAAGTTTTATAATTAGACTAAGGCTCACTCACATCAGACTTTGGAAGCCGTAGTTAGAAGTTTGCACTTGACCAAGAAGTCAACAGATGGACAAAAGAGGGAAAGTGGCATGGTGTGTATAGCAGGATTTTGACAAAATATTTTCTTTAGTTGCAGAACTAGCATCTTTTCAATTGAAAGAAATAAGAGAATGCAAAAAAAAAAAATACCACTTACAAACACTGCCGATACAAAACTGGAATGTGGGGAGGGGGGGAAGGGAACAAATTTAAGAATCTCCTGGGTTTGACCTGTTTTCAAAAGCTCTGTGTAATGAAAAAGACTATGGAGGGACCTCATTAATGAAAGCGTAAAATTTAGGAGTGAGTGGATACAACATGTCCCTTCGTATTCTAGAATAAAGACCTGCAGGTCATTGCCTCTTGAAAAAAAAAAAAACTGGAATGTATATCAAATGAAAGAAAAAAGAAAATTTTAGTTCTGACTCTCTGCTTTTACTCAGTCAACACAGAGCACTTCTGTGGTCAGATGGGTGGGTGGTTTTCCACTAATAGCAAGCTATTCACCAACAGATACTGACTAGTATCTAATAATTTAGTTCTGAGACTATCTGGAGAGATGTCAGATCCCACAAGTTGAGGGCTCTGCTTCCAAGGGTAAGTCAGAGCCTCCCATATTTCTCACCAACTAGCTATAGACTAAGAATTTCCTTGGGTTCCACCATTTTGCTAGAATGGTGCAGGAAACTTGGGCAAACTCTTACTTTATCAGGTTATGATAAAGTATGTAAAAAAAAAAAAAAGTGACTCAGGAGGTTGAGACCTGTGGATTGCCATTTGAAGCCAGCCCAGGTAGGAAAGTTCATGGGACCCTCATCTCCAATTAACACCAGTCTTATGAGAACAAGCTAAGGGATAGTGCCTAGGCCCTGAGTTCAAGTCCCAGCCAGATGAAGACATAATTAGGGTCAGGGAGGCAGGAAGTGCAGAGTTCCTCTGAGTACCTCCCAGTACCCCACCTGTTCAGTCACTAGGAAGTGCATCTAAGTCATGTTGTTCCCAAGTTTTTTTTATAGAGCTTGATCCCTAGCCTTGACCTCCTCTGCTTCCCAAAGAGTGGGTGGAACTGAAAATTCCAAACCTCTAATCCTGTAATCGTCTGGCCTTTCTGGCGACTGGCCTCATCCTGAGGTTGTCTAGGGGCCCCAGCCTAGACTGTCCCATTAGCATAAACTCAGATGTCATTAGGGGGCCCATTAAGAGTGTGTCTACTTTTTGTTGTTGTTGTGTTTTGTTCTGTATACCCATAGGGTAATATGTCTAGTAATTAGGAGCAAAGTCTCTAGATTAGATAGTTCATATTTCACATTCCCATTCTCCTTCTATTTTTTTGTCAATAGCTGGGGTTTGAACTCAGGGCCTTATACTTACTAGGCAGGTACTCTGCTACCTGAGCCACACCTCCAGCATTGTTTGTTCTTTAGTGTGTCTACTTTATTCACCAACTTTATATAATTCTGTGATACCTGTCACTTAGAGGTTTGAGGAACTCCAGGACAGAAATCAGGAACAACGACCACACATGCTTCATATCGACTATGCAGGAAAGGGTGCCAGTGAGCACACACTTTGTGCAAAGTACCTAACGGATATTATTCAATAAAACATAAAGTTTGCTGGTAACATTATTCAAGCCACTGGCTTAAGAAGACAGCCTATGGGGGGCGGGAAGCAACTCAGCCTTGTATTACTATGTAACATGTAATAAATATATTTACAAATGTGCCAAGAATGTGTCACACCAGAGACTAATGGTCTCAGTGTACCCCAATGGGTAGATGAAATAGAGCATGGGAAGGTAGGAAGAGAAGCAACTTTGCAAAGAAATCAGGATAGTAAGTTTTCTTTGAGATGTTCATGATATACACATGTGAATGCACGGTTTACTACTAAGAGAAACTTGGGCTTGAACTGGAAACTTTAGAATCAATGCTTTTATCAGGCACTGAAGACCTACATTTCTAATCCTAGCTACTCAGAGGCTAAGATCTGAGGATTGCAGTCCAACATCAGCCCCAGCAGAAAAGTCCAAGACACATCAATTGACCACCAAAAGCCAGAAGTGAAGCTGTGAGTCAAGTGATAGAGTACTGCCTTGAGCAATAAAGCTAAGGGACAGCACCCAAGCCCTAAGTTTAAGGCCCAGAACCAACACACATGAAAAAAGAATTGATAGTATACCCAACACGAGAGAAAAACAGACCAAGAATATAGCTTTTGAGGACTTCAAATTTTAAAAAGCAGAGCAAAAGGAATGCCTACTAAAGTCTATGAGGAAAAGTCAAAGAAGAATTGTGAAACAAAAACATCCCAGGGCTGGGAAGGTGGCTCAGTGGTAGAGCACTTGCCTTGCATGCATGAGGCCCTGGGTTCGATTCCTCATCACCACATAAGCAGAAAAAGCCGGGAGTGGCGCTGTGGCTCAAGTGGTAGAGCACTAACCTTGAGCTGAAGAGCTGAGGGACAGACAGCACGTAGGCCCAGAGTTCAGGCCCCATGACCAACAAAAGAGAGAGAGAGAGAGAAAGAAAAGAAAGAAAGAAAGAAAGAAAGAAAGAAAGAAAGAAAGAAAGAAAGAAAGAAAGAAAGAAAGAAAGAAAGAAATCCCAGAATTCACCAAGTGTCAAAGGTAGGGGTCAATCAGGCGAGCAGCGCAGAGAGGACATGTTTATCAGTAGACACCATGCCAGAGCATCTCATGGGGGGGCTGGGAGGAGCCTGCCCGCACAGGAGAAAAGATGGTGAAAAGTGATGGTCAATGCAAACTAATATTTTGTTTGGCATGCAAGCTTGATTTTATGAAGAAGGCTTTGTGGTTGATTTGTTTTGTTTTATTTTTAAACACTAGAGAAAATAACATATTTTGATAAGTGAAAGGAGCAAGAGATGTGAGACTGAAGAAGGAGTTCTATATCCATTTTTCTCAACCAAAGGAGTCAATATCTAGAGACCTTTTAGATCGTCACAACTAGGACCAGAGTTGTTCCTAATATCTAGGGAGTAAAGATTAGGGTACTGCTAAATGTCCTTCAGTGCTCAGATAAAGAGTTATCTGGTCCAATGTTAATAATATCGAGGTCAAGAAATGTTATTCTAAAGAAGGGAACATCAGATCAAGGAGTCTAAGGAAATGAAGCTTTGGCTCAAACTGGTAGAGCACTAGCTTTGAGCAAAAGAGTTCAGGGATAGCGTCCCGGCCCTGAGTACAAATACCACAAAAATAAATAAATAAATAAATAAATAAATAAATAAATAAATAAATAAATAAAAGAGTGAGGGGTGTGGGTGTAGCTCAGTGATAGAGCATTTGCCTTGCATGCACAATGCCCAGGATCTGATCCCAAGCACAAGAACAAGAAATACATGCGCACACGCACATTTACACCAGAATTAGTTACTATCTGATATCATTCAGTAAACATTTATTGAATCGGTAAACTCATTAATAATTCCATCCCATCTCTTTCTATCTGGAAACTGCAACCTAAGCAACCTAAGAATCTGAATACTTTAATATTGTAGACTCAAAAATAAGACTCAGGCATTTTGTGTTTTTGCATTGCTATGGTGTGTGTTTGTGTGTGTGTGTGTGTGTGTGTGTGTGTGTGTGTGTGTGTGTGTGTGTGTGTATGTGTGTGTGTGTGTTGTATTGGGACTGAAGTGCCTCAGGCTCTTAATTACTTTTTTCCACTAAAGGCTAGAGCTCTACCACTTGAGCCACACCTCCAGTTCTAGATTTGTGTTAGTTAACTGGAGATGAGTCTTTCAGATTCATCTGCCTTGCCTGGCTTTAAACTATGAACCTCAGATCTCAGACTGCTGAGTAAGATTAGAGGTATGAGCCAGCAGCACCACCAGGCTAAGTCAGCAATTCTTATTAGCAATTTTGCTGATTCTGGAGCTTGAACTCTGAGCTTCTTTTGCTCAAGGCTAACATTCTACCAACTTGAGCCACAGCACCACTTCCTGTCTTTTCTGAGTAGTTTACTGGAGATAAGTGTCTCACCAACTTTCCTGCCCCAGCTGGAATCACAATGTTTAGATCTATGAGCCACTGGTACCTGGCTTCTTATCAGCAATGCTAACTGAAGTCTACTCTGTGCCCTGTTGCAAATCATTTTCCTTTTCCCAAGTATTCTAAGCAATAAGATCTCTAACTATTGGTTTAGGGTTTAGTAAATCTTTTTCTGTTTGTGACAGCAAAAACAAGCTATATAACTTACAACTCCCTTGACTGAAGCACTCATATTACAAGGCAAATGAGTTATAGATTAATTTGGGAATATTTAAGCTCCTGTAAAGCAACAGTAAGCATACAAATTGCCCAGAACGTAAAACTAAAACCATTAAGGGAGAATCTTGAGCTTGTTAACTGTAATGCCAGTTAAATGTCATCCTCGGCTCATGCTTTTTAATAGTTCTTTAAAAATAAAAAATAGCAAGTACTCGGTTGTATTTCCTAAGACATTTCCTGTTTATGTGTATGTGTTCTAACAGCTGTGTTAGAAATGGTGACTTACAAGCTTTTGGATCAAAAGCTCTAGTTTGTCCTTTGAAGCTCCTGGGTGCCAAGCTAAAGGATTGCTCCCACCCAAGCTGGAGCTTGGCCTCCTGTGCTATTCTGGGTCCCCAGCTCCTACCTATATCAATTTGCAGTCCTGGGATAAATCTAAGATGAGAATGGACACATGGAGATCTCAAGGCCAATCTACCCAATGTAACATGTCATTTAAAGGTGGGAAAGAATGATTTTTGCATTCTATTTTGCAGGAATTTCCATACTTCCCGGTCACAGATCAGAGGCTGACAAGCAGAGATCAATGCTGAACTCTCAACTCTTCTGCTCTCTCCCACCCTCAAGGACTTCCTCTGTTCTAGAAAAGTACAAAAGGGCAGGATACACCCCAAGCTCTGGACAAAGGCCCAACTACACTCTGGGACAAAGAGTCCACCTCCTTGGCAGTGATGGGCAAATGTTTAGGTTTATTTTTTTTATCTTTTTTTTCCCCATCTGCTGGGCACTAGTGGCTCACGCCTGCAGTTCTAGCTACACAGAAGGCTGAGATCTGAGGGATAAGGTTTGAAACCAGGCTGGGCAGAAAGATGGGTGAGATTCTTTATCTCCAATTATCCATTAAATGGAGGAGTTGTGGGGGAAGAAGCTGGAACTGGCCATGTGGTTCAAGTAGTAGATCGAAAAAGTCAAGTGAAAGTTGAGTACTGGTAACTCATGCCTGTAATCCTAGCTACTCAGGAGGCTGAGATCTAATTTTACTGGTGGAAAAAACTAGATCTCTCTCTCTCTCTCTCTCTCTCTCTCTCTCTCTCTCTCTCTCTCTCTCTCTCTCTCTCTCTCTCTCTCTCTCTCTCTCTCTCTCTCTCTCTCTCTCTCTCTCTCTCTTGCCTTTTCCATGGCTTGAACTCAGAGCCTAGATGCTGTCCCTGAGTTTTTGTGCTCATAGCTAGTGCTCTACCACTTGAGCCACAGCTCCACTTCTAACTTTTTGGAATTAATTACAGATAAGAGATTCAGGGATTTTTCTGCCTAGGCTGCCTTTAATCCATGATTCTCAGATCTCAGCCTCTTGAGTAAGTAGGATTACAGGCACAAGCCATCAATACCAGGCTGATTCCTGCCTGCCTGCTTACCTGTCTGCCTTTCTCTCTATTTCTTTTTCTATTTCTTTCTCTCTCTCTCTCTCTCTCTTTCTTTCTCTCTCTTTCTTTTCTCTCTTTTCTTCCTCTCTTTTTTCCTCTTTCTTTCTTTCTTTCTTTCTTTCTTTCTTTCTTTCTTTCTTTCTTTCTTTCTTTCTTTCTTTCTTTCTTTCTTTCTTTCTTTCTTTCTTTCTTCTTTCTTTCCCTTTCTTAAAATAAGATATGGGCAGGCACTGGTGGCTCATGCCTGAAGTCCTCACTGCTCAGGAAGCTGAGATCTTAGGATCAATGTTCAAAGTCAGCCCAAGTAGAAAAGTCTGTGAGACTTGGATCTCCAATTAACCAACAAAAAGCCAGAAGTGGAAGTGTGGCTCATGTGGTATTGTGCCAGCCTTGACAGAGAAGGAGAAAGAGAGAGACAGAGAGAGGAAAGGAGGGAGGGAGAGAGAGAGAGAGAAGAGGAGAGAGAGAAAGGGAGGGAGGGGGGAGAGAAGGCGGGAGCTAAGGAAGAGTAAAGGCCTGGAGTTCAAACCTCTGTATAGACACACGTGCGCGCGCGCGCACACACACACACACACACACACACACACACACACACACACACACACACACACAGAATAGGATGTTACTGCTCACATATCTGGAGGCTGAAAAGTCCATAATCAAGATGTCTGTCGTCTTGCCATGTGGCAAGGGCACATGCCTCATACAGGTGCCCTCCATGGACAGAGGGCCAGGGAAGCTTCCTAAGCCTTTTTTTTTTTTTTTTAATTTAACTGGGGCACTGATCCTATTCCTGATGGGGAGTCCTCATTACTTACTCATTTCCCAAAATCTCCACCTCATGCTATCATATTAGGTATTAGATTCTAATTTATGAATTGAGGGAGAACACCAACATTCAGCCATAGCTGAATTGGAAATTCACCTATATTGGAAATGCTTTAAAGATCAATGGAACCCAAGAGAGGAAGAGGGCCTCCCATACTGTCTTTCACATCCTTCCAATGTTTCTGGAACACTTCATTTAGAAGAAGGGAATGATTTTAAGGTGACTGTTGTGGTCAGTGACCAGAGCATAATTCTTTAGTTGGTGTAGGAAAAGTAGTTACATATTCAGAAGGCTGAGATCTGAGGATTGTCATTCAAAGCCAGCCCAGGCAGGCAAATACAAGAGACTCTTATGTCCAGTTAGCCAGCAAAAACCAGAAGTGAACTGTGGCTTAAGTGGTACAGCACCAGTCTGACTGAAAACCTAAGCAAGAGGCCCTGAGTTCAAGCTTCAGTACACACACACACACACACACACACACACACACACACACAATTGTGTGAACCTGAATGCATAAACTCTAGCTGCTGACCCCTAAACAATTTTTTAAAAAATCTCCCTATAAGAATCAGCAGCCGAGCTGGGAAGGTAGCTCAGTGGTAGAGCGCTTACCTTGCATGCATGAGGCCCTAGGTTCAATTCCTCAGCACCACATAAGCAAAAAGAAAAAAAGCCGGAAGTGGCACTGTGGCTCAAGTGGTAGAGTGCTAGCCTTGAGCTGAAGAGCTGAGGGACAGTGCCCAGGCCCAGAGTTCAGGCCCCACGACTGGACCCAAAAAAAAAAGAATCAGCAGCCTTGCTGTGGCTCAAGTGGTAGAACTCTAGCCTTGAGCTGAAGAGCTGAGGGACAGCTCCCCGGCCTAGAGTTCAGGCCTCACGACTGGCAAAAAAAAAAAAAAAAAAAAGAATCAGTAGCCTACTACTGAAAAAAAATGAAAAAATTGGGCATGTATCATATTTACTTTCACATCTTCTACCATAGTTTTGTACTAATATTAGAAACTGTGGGAGGTAGAGATTATTTCTCTGCCAACATGGATCAGAAGGAAAGGGCAGTAAAGAGATTAGTTTCTCTCGGCTTGCTCCGTGTAGTTGTATCTGTTGGACAGTACAGCTATTGCCTCTGTTCTTGGTTTAATCCTCCTCTTTCAATTTTGGACACCAGATTCCTCTAACTATCTGCACTGCAGGGGAGGATACACAGTGTGGTAACTTCGTTTTTTTTTAGATATTGGGGGAAAAGTTACATCAAATAATACATTACTATCCATATCTATTTTAAAACTGCTTCCATGTGATTTTTAAATGTCATGGACAAAATAAAAAAGGGACACGGAAAGAGGGTGCTTTATGAACTATTGAAACTATAAAATGAGCAAGGCCAGTGATTTAGGAGATTAAATAGAGATGATGGGAATAAATCAGGAGCATATTGTCAAAGATTAATAGTTACTAAAGCTGTTTATTGTCCTTGGGGGGGGGAGGCAATCATAGGGGTTTTAATGAAATACTAGGTCATCAAGACATTATGTAATTTTTATCTATTTTTACTCCTTGTCCACAAGGCAAGACAATTTTCTCTGATGTAAATACATTTCCTTTGCCTTTACAAACTGCAGGATATAATCCTCATCTAATTGCCCACCTCTTGGGACTCAGTTTCTTATTTTCTCAAGAGAAAGCTGGCTCTTTCAGTTCAGATAATCTGTGTTTCTCTAAAAGCAATGTTTAGACAGTTCTAGGAGGTAAACTAGCATCTATCATCTAATCTAAGACATGTTCAGTTCTCAAGAACACCATTATTTTATGCACCAGTAACAAAGAAGAAACCCCACCAACTAAACTATGACACATCAATCCAGAAATCCAGCAATCCAGGAATCAGTTGCATCAATCTATGTGTTGAAAAATGAAGCAAATGCCTTCTATCTTCTATTGTATTACTTAGTTTATTTTACGAGGCTCTTTTGTATATTATCTCAATAAAAATACAATATAGTTTTTTTATTTGTGAGTATCTTTCTTTCTCAGCTCCCATGAGGCTTTGACTCTCGTGCATTTTTATTGTTGTTTTATTTTTGTAATAACATATGGAATTGAAATCACTTCAATGATGACTATTTAGTAATATCAGATTCATGTCCCACTCTTCATGTCTTCAGCCCATACTAACTTTTCATGGCAGTGCCAAGTCACCAAGAAATTTTTGTAATTTAAATTACAACTAAGCCCAACATGTTTGTAGCACAATGTACTTAACTCACTTGAAGTCATGACAACATGAAAAGATATGACTAACTTTGAGCCTGGGCAGATCATGACAAATACGTCATGACTACAGTCTGACTGACTTCCATTAGTGTAAGCAGTATTGATTTCAGATAATGTTAAAAAAGACAAGATAGGTAGTTTCAGGATGAATATAAATGTGTTTTATTTAGTTGCTTGTTGTGCTGATACTGGGTCTTGAACTCGGGACCTTGTCCTGTTGCCTGACTGGCACTCTACCACTTGAGCCATACCTCCACTTCTACCTTTTTGCTGGTTACTTAGAGATAAGAGTCCCACAGATTTGTCTTCTGAGGCTGGCTTTAAACCACATTCCGCAAATCTCAGCCTCCTGAGTAGTTAGGATTACAAATGTGAACCTGGCCAGATGTTTTTGAACAGATCAACAAAAATGTCTTGTTTACCTCTGATAATATTCTATCATATAAGTATTTGATAAATATTTTGGATTGATGAAGGGTTGAATAGAAGAATGAAAGGCTGGATGAAAAAAAAAAAAACAAATAAAGGGGCTGGGAAGGTGGCTCGGTGGTAGAGCGCTTGCCTTGCATGCCTGAGGCCCTGGGTTCGATTCCTCAGCACCACATAAGCAAAAAGAAAAAAGCCAGAAATGGTGCTGTGGCTCAAGTAGTAGAGCGCTAGCCTTGAGCTGAAGAGCTGAGGGACAGAAGAGCTGAGGCCCAGAGTTCAGGCCCCACGACCGGACCCAAAAACAAACAAACAAACAAAGAAACAAATAAATGTCTAATTGGGAATGCTGAGAAGTGCCACTGCTTTCTTTGAGGTATTTTCTTGTTTGATGGCAGATTGCCTGTCTGAGCTGGCTGAGATCATGAGCCCTCCAACCTTCACTTAGGCTAGAGCATTTACTTCACAGTTCATTATTTCCCCTGACATTTTATGCCTGCAAGAGACTGTGAAACTTCAAGGTCGATGTACAAGACTTAGTCTAAAACAAGATCTTGATGTTTGGGGTTGGGAATGTGGCTTAGTGGGTAGAGTGCTTGTCTAGCATGCACGAAGCCCTGGGTTCCATTCCTCAGTACCACATAAACAGAAAAAAAAAGGCTGAAGTGGCACTGTGGCTCAAGTGAGCAAAAGAAGCTCAAGGACGTGTCTAGGCCCTGAGTTCAAGCCCCAGGACTGGCAAAAAAAAAAAAAAAAATCTTAACGTTTCCACCAGTGACCTTGATTTATCCTCTCTGTAATCCACTCTAAGCCCTCCTCCTCCTTGTTCTTTTCAACCATACTAAGATGTCCTATCCTTTTGCTCATTGACTGCATGCATCTGCGCTTCTGTGCCCAGGTGACCACCAGCCATGTAGATTCACGGCTCCATTTTCAAGTGCTCTGGAGCTGCTGCGAACCTATGTCTCCTGCCATTTTTTTTTCTGTCTGCAGTCTTTCCCATCCTCTCTCTCTTTTTTTTAAATTGTACAGTGGGGTTACAGTTACATAAGTAATTGTACATTTCTTGTTGAACATTGTTACCCACTCCTTCATTTTTCTCCCACTCTCCCTTCCCCCCTCACTCATTCCCCCACCCCACCCCAAAGTTGTAAAGTTCATTTCTTTTTTTTTTTTTTTTTTTTGGTCCGGTCGTGGGGCCTGAACTCTGGGCCTGGGCGCTGTCCCTCAGCTCTTCAGCTCAAGGCTAGCGCTCTACCACTTGAGCCACAGCGCCACTTCCGGCTTTTTTTTTATTTCTGCTTATGTGGTGCTGAGGAATCGAACCCAGGGCCTCATGCATGCAAGGCAAGCGCTCTACCACTGAGCCACCTTCCCAGCCCCTGTAAAGTTCATTTCTAACCTAGTGTCTTGTGAGAAAGTATCATTGCTGCCTTGGGTCATCCTTTGTCTTTGTTTCACCATTTTGTTATTTCCCCTTTCCTTCCCCAAATCAGATAAATGTATATACAAGACGCAGGGGACCAGAATCAAAGACAGTTATGGTCAGGGATAAACCAAAGGGAAAAAGAAAAATGACATAAAATAAAAAGAATTTGATGCAGTACATTGATGATAACAAGGTCAACAACAACAACAACAGCAAAAAGACCTGTTGTTTCCATGTCTTGGAGTTCATTTCAATTAGCATCATTTTATATGATCATATGTACAGAGCGATTGAGCTATTGTGATCTTCTGCTAGGACTATCCTAGACATATACTAATTATTACAAATGAAGGAAACCATGGACCCTATGTTTCTTTGGGTCTGGCTTACTTCATTTAATATGATTTTTTCCAAGTCTTTCCATTTCCTTACAAATGGGGTGATGTCATTCTTTCTGATAGAAGCATAGAATTCAATTTTTTTATTGTGAAAATACTGTACAGAGGGGTTACAATTACATGGGCAAGATAATGAGTACATTTCTTATCAAGCATTGTAGCTTCCTCCTTTGTTTCCCCTTCCCATCCCTTCCCATCCTCCCTCCGCCCCCTAGAATTCCATTTTGTATGTGTGTGTGTGTGTGTGTGTGTGTGTGTGTGTGTGTGTGTGTGTATGTATCTCATTTTCATGATTCGTTTATCTACATTTAGGTTGGTTCCATATGGTAAATAATGCTGCAATGAACACAGTTGTGCTGGTAGCTTTAGTGTGGCCTTGTTTGTGATCATTTGGATAAATGCCCAAGAGTAGGATTGCTGGATCATAGGGTAATTCTATGTTTAGTCTTTTTTTTTTTTTTTTTGTCAGTCATGGAGCCTGAACTCTGGGCCTGGGGGTTGTCCCTTAGCTCTTAAGCTCAAGGCTAGTGCTTTAGCACTTGAGCCACAGTGCCACTTCTGGCTTTTTCTTCTTATATGGTGCTGAGGAATCAAAACTGGGTCCTCATGCATACGAGGCAAGCACTCTACTACTGAGCTACCTTCCCAGCCCCATATATTTAGTCTTTTGAGGAACCTCCATATTGTTTTCCAGAGTGGTTGAACCAGCTTACAATCCCACCAACAGTGTGGTAATGTTTCCTTTTGGCTGCATCCCTGACAGCATCTGTTATTATTTGTTTTCTTGATAATGGCCATTCTAACTGTGTGAGGTAGAATTTCAATGTGGTGTTGTTTTGCATTTCTTTTATGGCCAGGGGTGTTGAACATTTCTTCATGTATCTATCTATTGGTCATTCTTGTTTCCTCACCAGAGAAATCTCTTTTTTATTCTTTAGCCTAATTTTTAATGGGGTGGTTGTTTCTAACGTTCTTTAATGAAACAGAAGAAGCAATCCAAAAATTCATATGGAATAATAGAAGACCTCGAATAGCAAAAATAATCCTTATTAGCAGGAAGAACAGTGCTGGAGGAATATCAATACCAAACTTTAAACTCTATTATAAAGTTGTAGTTATAAAAACAGCTTGATACTAGCACAGGAATAGGCCTGAGAACCAACGGCATAGAATTGAAGAATCAGACACGATCCCACAGAACTGTGGCCACCTAATCTTCAATAAGGGAGCCAAAACTATCAGATGGAAGAAAGACAGCCTCTTCAACAAATGGTGCTGGCAGAAATGGCTACACACATGTAGAAAACTGAAGTTAGATCCTTATATATCCCCTGCACCAGAATCAACTCCAAATGGATCAAAGACCTCAAAGTAAGAGCAGAGACCCTGAAAATATTACAGGAAGGGATAGGGGATATGCTAGAGCTCCTTAGCACAGGTCGAAACTTCCTACATAAAGACCTAGAAACACAACAAATCAAAGAAAGGCTAGATAAATGGGATCCCATTAAGCTGCAGGGCTTTGGCATGTCAAAGGACATATCTAGCAAGATAAATAGAAAGCCTATTGATTGTAGATCTTCACTAGCTATACAACAGACATATCAAAATTTTACTCATCCTTTCTTTTCTGCAAACCTTCAACATCATCTTCTTCAAGTTCAGCAAATTATCTTCTTACTTTACAAGAAAATTAGAGCCATCAAGTTGTAATTTCTTGAATCCTGAGATCCCTTGCTAGTTCCTAAAAAAGCTACCTAATTTTATCCTTTCCTCTTTCTCTTGTGTTGTAGGATAACTTTTACTCCGTCTTCTCCAGTTCAAGGCTAATCTCCCATCTGGTTTCACCCACACCTCAGGAAGCTCTTACTCTATTTAATTATCCCTTTATCTCTTTTGCTCTTAGCATCCCTTTACTTAAAAGTTCCTGACAGCAGATAAATATTCCCATCTGTACTCATTTAAAAACAATTTGCAGCCAGTTGGTGGCTCACACCTGTAGTCCTAGCTACTCAAGAGACTGAGATCTGAGGATCGAGATTCTGAAGCCAACCCTGGCAGAAAACTCTGTCAGATTGTTATCCCCAATTAACCAGCAAAAAGCTAGAAATGGAGTTGTGGCTCAAATGGTAGAGTGGCAGCCTTGAGTAAAAAAAAGCTAAAAGAAAGGGCTTGGGCCCTGAGTTCAAACCCTAGTATCAGCACAAAACAAAAACAAAAACTGGCATCTTTCCACTCTCCTACCTCTGGCCTTTTATTCTTCAAAGCCATTAAAAAATCTCCTTTAGGGCTGGGAAGGTGGCTCAGTGGTAGAGCACTTGCCTTGCATGCATGAGGCCCTGGGTTTGATTCCTCAGCACCACATAAGCAAAAAGAAAAAAGCCAGAAGTGGCACTGTGGCTCAAGTGGTAGAGTACTAGCCTTGAGCTGAAGAGCTGAGGGACAGCGCCCAGGCCCAGAGTTCAGGCCCCACGACCAGACCCCCAAACAAACAAACAAACAAACAACAACAACAACAACAACAAACTCCTTCCCTATCACCTGCCATTCACTGGAAAATCTGCAGCATTATGGCAAATATGCTCCCAATACCAATAAAATTTTTCTTATGCCTAATTACCTCCACATGGCAGCCTTACTTGGCATGATCTCCCCATGGTTTTAAATACTGGGAAACACTCATTGGTGCATTTTTCCTTTTGGTTTTTGTACTGTTTTCTCCTATTTTCATTCCTTTCTTGGTTTAGTCTTTGATCAGACAGAAGGTGTCTCTGGCTTCAATTTTTTCTTCTGCCCAGTCTACTTAGGAGCTCTGTTGAGTGGTCTTCAATCAACTACACTACTTTTCTTCTACAGTTGACTTATGTCCATCTAAAAGTTCACTCCTCATTGATGAGAATACAAACATATCACCTTTCTTGTGAACAGCTTCTCTTTCTACTTCTTCAGTGACCAGGATCATCTTGCATGTTGATGTCCAGCTGACAATGTATACAAACCCTGGACATCCTTCTATCCCCTATATAACTGATCAGTTGCTTAGATCTATATCCTGTCATTTCTGGGATCCATTTACACTTCCAGTTTAGCTATGAGCAATGCCTTTGTCACTTGAATCTCATAGTAGTTTGCTAATTATTTCTGCAATCGACCTTTCACTCTGTCAGGTGCCACACCTAGTAGAGGACTTTTTCTGTGTGTGTGTGTGTGTGTGTGTGTGTGTGTGTGTGTGTGTGTGTGTGTGTGTGTGTGTGTGTGTGTGTGTGTGTGTGTGTGTGTGTGTGTGTGTGTGTGTGTGTGTATCTCAAGGTCATGTAATTCCCCTGCTTAAAATGCTCAGCTGCTTTTTAGGGTAGAATTAAAATAACAAAGGTTTTCCATGATGTACCCTTGCCTGCATCTTTTTTTTTTTTTTTTGGTCGGTCATGGGGCTTGAACTCTCAGCCTGTATGCTGTCCCTCAGCTCTTCAGCTCAAGGCTAGCGCTCTAGCGCTTGAGCCAGAACACCACTTCGGGTTTTCTGGTGGTTAATTGGAGATAAGAGTCTCATGGACTTTCTTGCCTGGGCTGGCTTTGAACCATGATCCTCAGATGTCAGCCTCCTGTGTAGCTAGGATTATAAGAGTGAGCCACCGGCGCCTGGCTCTTTGCCTGTGTCTTTAACTTCTTGTTTCACCAAGAACTCTGAATGTTTTGTTTTTGCTGGTTGTGCTTGACTATGCTGTTGACTATACCTATGCTGTTTCAGATTCCTGAGCCTCCTCCTAGGATACTGTCTAGCCCCTCATCTCTGGTCTGATTCACTAACTGCTAAACATCCTTTTCTGACATTGATGTCTCTATGGAGTGTTCCTCAACTCTCCTTATGATGGGGATTCAATCAAGAGGCTTATGCATGCAAATCAAGTACTCTACCAATGACCTACATCCCCAAGCCCAAGAAACCTCCTTTTGCTCTCTCAGTCTGAAGAGATGCCTCTCCTTCTACAAGAAGTATGCTTACTTCTGTCACCTCTGTTTCATCTCTCATTTATTTATAGGACTTATACTAGAATGTATACTCTGTGAAAGAAAGGGGTTCTGTATTATTTACCTTGGCTTATTAAAAAAATTAGTAGAATAAGGTGAATGAATGAATCACTGAGCTTTCAAGTTTAAAAGATAAGGCCAAGTGAGTAAAAAGTTGTTTTATAGTCAAGATAGGTAAAACCAGATGCCAATGGTTCATTCCAGTAATCCTAGCTACTCAGAAGACTGAGATAGAAGGATCCAGGATTAAAACCAGCCTAAGCAGGAAAGACTCTTGTCTTCAAATAACTACCCCCCCCAAAAAAAGCCAGAAATGGAGGTGTGGCTTAAGTGGTAGAGAACTAGCCCTAAGTGGAAAAGCTAAAGAACACACCAGGCCTTGAGTTCAAGCACAAAGAGAAAAGAAAAGAGGGAAGGGAGGGAAGGAGAGGAAAGGGAAAGGGAGAAGAGGGGAAGAGAAGGGAGGGGAGGGAAAGGGAAGGGAGGGGAGGATAAGAAAAGAGAGACAGCATACAAATTATGGGAAAACAAAGTCATAATAACTAAAAGAACTGAAAAGCAAAGCACTTTACAAATAAATCCAGTTACTTATATCTTTCTCTAGGTTGTACTCTCTCCTTAAGTATAAATGCAGTTATTATAGCACTTTAGTTTCTTAATAACATTCTAAGTTATGAGTTGACAATTTTATATTATTCAACAAATACCTTAATCTGAACCCCAAATAAAATAAATATAAACAGAGCTGAGTACTTAAAATACAAACCCAGACACCATGGTATACTTTAATTAGCTTAGCTTTTCTCACTAATTACCTTAACTAGGTATTTAAATTTTTCAAAGATTTTATCCCAGACTATCTTTCACCATGATTCTTTTTTTTTTTTTTTTTTTTTGTCGGTCATGGGGCTTGAACTCACCATGATTCTTTACTCTGTCTATATTCCTGTGAAACTGAACTTATAAATATTCCTTGGGGATGCTGTGTGCTTCCTAATGCTTTGTGTTTTCTGCTAGAGCCTTAATTCCCTTCACTGAGAGTCTTACAGCTCAATTTCAATCTGTTTAAATATTAAGAATAAGTTCAAACTTGATTAATGCTTTGATTCCTTTTAAAAGGATTAATTTTTCATCTTTCAGGATACTAATTTCATACCTCTTGTCTTATTTGGTTTTATTTTTTAACTTCTATAGAACAAATTGCTATAAATTAAGCTTGCCACTGTAGCTCACGTTAGAATGATGTAAAAGGAATTACTGTAAATAATTATATTTGATTTTATATTGAAGTTATTTGCACATATAACTCTCTACCCCTCCAGAAATGGGGACTAGCTTCAGGGCCTAGCATATATAGACAAGGACTCTACCATTTGAGCCATGCCATGCTTCAAAACTTCTTAACATTTTTTAACTCTTAAAAATAGTATATAACAGGGCTGGTAATGTGGGTTAGTGGTAGAGTGCTTGTCTAGCATGCATGAAACCCTGGGTTCAATTCCTCAGCACCATATAAACAGGAAAGCTAGAAGTGGTGAGGTGGCTCAAGTGGCAGAGTGTTAGCCTTGAAAAGGAGCTCAGGGACAGTATCCAGGCTCTGAATTCAAGCCCCAGGACTGGCACACACACACACAAAAACAAACAAACAAAAAAACACAAAAACAAAACAAAACCATAGTATATAACTCTTTGAAGACAACATATTTTGAAAGTAGGGAATAGTATCCTTTATTTACCTTTCACTCTAAATCATTCACTTTAACTGATATATACTATTACATTGTTTGAATATTCTACAGTCTATCCAATACCCTACTTCCAATTTGTGACTGTTTTCATATAATAAACATATTTGAACCAATAGACCAGATTGGAAGACTCAGAAATGAGCCCCTATATCTATAGCCAAAAATACATTTTGGAAAAAATATGGGCTGGGAAGGTGGCTCAGTGGTAGAGCGCTTGTCTTGCATGCACAAGGCACTGGGTTAGATTCCTCAGCACCACATAAGCAGAAAAGTCTGGAAGTGGTGCTGTGGCTCAAGTGGTAGAGCACTACTTGAGCTGAAGAGCTGAGGGCAGAGCCCAGGCCCAGAGTTCAAGCCCCATGACCAACAAAGAAAAAAAAGAAAAGAAAAGAAAGAAAAAAAACTCTCTTCAACAAATGGTATTGGGAAAACTGGATATACATATCCAGAAGACTGGAAATGGAGCTCTGTCACCTGATACTAATATCAATTCTAAATAAATAAAAGACCTCAATGTAAGACCTGAAACCTAAAAACTACTACAGGAAATTGGAAGAAACATTAGAAATATTATTGGCATAGAAAGGAATTTCCTGAATAGAATTCTAGGGCTCAACAAGTAGGAGAAAGGACTGGTAAGTATGATTACATTCATCTAAAAAATTTCTGCAAAGCAAAGGACATCTACACTTAAAAAAGACAGCCAATTAATAAATCAGAAAAGGAGCTAAATAGAGACTTTTCAAAGGAAACTTATATCCTTTTGATAGTATTGTAAACTAGTACAACCACTATGGAAGGCATATTGGAGATTCCTCAAAAAATTACACATAGAACTTCTCTGGGATCCAACAATATCACTCTTCAGAATTTATCCAGCCGGGCTCCAGTGGCTCATGCTTGTAATCCTAGCTACTCAGGAGGCTGAGATCTGAGGATCATGGATAAAAGCCAGCTCAGGCAGGAAAGTCCGTGAGACTCTTATCTCCAATAAACCACTCAGAATACCAGAAGTGGAGCTGTGGCTCAAGTGGTAGAGCGCTCGCCTTGAGCTGAAGAGCTGAGGGACAGCACCCAGACCCAGAGTTCAAGTCCCGTGACTGAAAAAAAAAAAAAAAAAAGGATTACTATTCACCATAGTGAAGTTATGAAAATAGTCAAGATTCCCTACAACAGATGATCAAGAAAATGATAGTGAGATATATTATAAATTTTATATATATTTACATATTATATAAATTATAGTATACATCTATTTATGTTCATATATTATATTTAATAATATAAATAATAGGAAATATGTTTTATGTTATGTGTATATATTACATATACTTATATTTATATATACCACATATATTATTCATCCATCAGGAAGAAATAATATGTCATTTTCAGGGAAATCAATGGACTTGGAAAATTTATGTTAGGTCAGGCTCAAAGAGTCAATGAACATTCTTTCTTTCATATGTGGAAGTATTATAAATATACACAGGGTCATAAGCATATGTACACAAGCATATTGACTGAAGTATGGTATACACAAGGCAAGATTCTAATGGTATAACTTCTCTGAACAACTAACTTTAGCAAAATGAATATGGAACATGGATTTCAAGGGAAAGGTCAAGGGCAGGGTGGTAGATAAATGATGAGAAAGAATGGGCAAATGCAGTCATAATGTTCAATGTACATATTTAAAAATGAAATCAGAGGGAATGTGCAGGGTTGGAAAAGATTGGAGAGAACAATGGAAGGGGTGACATATGTCAAGATGCATTGTCCTGACAAATTGACATGTTAAATTGAAACCCCTTTGTACAACTACTTAAAGATAACAAAATAAATAAATAAATACCATATTTGGACATGATTTCATGTGCATCTGTGAAACGGATCTTCTAGCATACTTTTCTGGAGAATAATATTCTTTTTAATGGAGTATGAAATTATCTGCATCTTTAACTTTGCTACCTCTTATTCATACCTCCCTAGGTAGCAGGCACTATTCTAAACATTGGTATTAGTCCTGTGGGCTAAAGGAAATCCATGCCATGATGGACTGTACATTCCAGAGATGGTAAAGAAGGAATGCAAATAACAAACTATATCTGAGTTCCCACATCCTTACCAATTTCCTTGTTTTACTAATATGACAGATATAAAATGATATTTGGTTATTTTAATTTGTATATCTCTGATTAGTAATACATAAGGCAATTTTTCCTAATTTTTTTGCCAGTCTTGGGGCTTGAACTCAGGGCCTAGGCACTGAGTTTCTTTTGCTCAAGGCTAGCATTCTACCACTTGGGCCATAGCACCACTTCTGGCTTTTTCTGTTTATGTGATAGTGAGGAATTGAACCCAGGGCTTCATGCATGCTAGGCAAGCACTCTACCACTAAGCCACATTCCAGCCCTATTTGTTTCTTCTGTTTGGAAACGTAACTGATGTTTACATTATAATTGAGATTCTATGAATTTTTCAGAACTCTGTATATTTTCTTTAATTGTACATAATTACATTAAGTATGGATACAATAATTCTGTCTTTTGAAATCCTTACAGATTTAATTTATTTTTATCATATAGGCTATTTAGGGTCTCCTGTGATGGTAGACATTTTTGTCTTAGTCCTAATGCTTCTAAGAATACTCAAATTACTGCTAAATATATTCAGTCAACAGTTTGTTGTAGATTTGAGGTGGATACCCTTCATCAAGTTAAGAAAATTCCTTCTAAAATAATTGCTAAGAAGGTTGACTTGTGAATTACATTTTAGAGAATTTTTCTTATCCATCCGTACAAATTTATTTTCCTCATTTAATGTATTAATATATTCTAATATTCTACTATTGCATTCTAAACAATTATTAATTCTAATGCATTGTTGTATTTAATTTTCCATTATTCATTTAGGTCCTTTACAAGAAGACATAAGAGATCAAGAGAAATTTTCCTTTGCCATTTATTCTTTGTCTGATTTTAGCATCAAAATTTTGCCAGTATCATAAAACAAGTTGTGATCAGTCCAAACTCTTTATCCCTGTTACTCTTTTCATTCTCTTTTTTTCTATATTCTGGAATGAATTGTACAAGATTATGATGATCTTTTTCTTAGGTATTTGGCAAAACTTACTTATGAACCTCTCTGGCTCTAATCTGTTTAATTTTGTTCTTTGACTTTTTAAAAATAGCTATAAATCTCAAGTTAGATTTTCTATTTCTTCTTCAACCCATTTTAGTAAGTTTCAGTTTTCTAGAGAACTGAATATTTCATATGTTTTCAAATTTAGTTATATAGTGTTTCCAACATCCTCTTATATTTTTGGTGGAACTGGGGTTTGATCTTAGAGTCTTGCACTTGCTAGGCAAATAGTCTACCCCTTGAGCCTATAGTTCATAAATTTTTTATTAAAACTTTTATATATGTAGTAATTTTCCTTTTTAATTTCTATTAATTTTATCATCTTTTCAAAGGATCACTTTTTTGTGTTATTATTTCAATTACACTTCATTTTTAATTTTATTTATTTCTACTTCTGATTTTTCCTTTCCTCTGCTTTCTTGTATGTAAGCTATTATTCCTTTATTCAGTATCTTGGACACTTGGTTTGTTAATTTCTAGACCTTTTCCTTTTCTAAGTAGGCATTTAAAAAAAATCTCTGCAAATTTCTCTGTACAGTTTCGAAATATATCTTATTTACCACTCTATAGTTTCTTATTTAATTTTTTTTTGGGGGGGGGGTCCGGTCGTGGGGCCTGAACTCTGGGCCTGGGTGCTGTCCCTCAGCTCTTCAGCTCAAGGCTAGCGCTCTACCATTTGAGCCACAGTGCCACTTCCAGCTTTTTCTTTTTGCTTAAGTGGTGCTGAAGAATCAAACCCAGGGCCTGATGCCTGCAAGGCAAGCGCTCTACCACTGAGCCACCTTCCCAGCCCCTCATTGTAGTTTTTTTGACTTATCCATTTTGATCCTCCCCCTCCCTTCCCCCTCACCCCCGCCCCCAAAGCTACTTTAAAAATCCATTGTTTTGTTTTCGTTTCTTAGTGCTCTGTTTGTTTGGTTTTTGTTTCTTGGTGCTGAGCGTTGAACCTAGAGCCTCGTGCATGCTAGGTAAGCACTCTTTCTCTGAGCTACAGTTCCAGCTCATAATTTATTCCCGACACTATGGAGTCCTTTTAAAATTTCCTAATGTTCTGGGCACCAGTGGCTCACACCTGTAATCCTAGCTACTTAGGAGGCTGAGATCTTAGGAGGCTGAGATCTGAGGATCAAGGTTCAAAGCCAGCTCAGGCAGGAAAGTCCATGAGGCTCTTATCTCAAATAAACCACTAGAAAACCAGAAGTAGCACTGTAACTCAAGCTGTAGCCTGCTGGCCTTGAGCTGAAGAGCTGAGGGATAGCACCCAAGCCCAGAGTTCAAGCCCCACTACTGACAAAAAGGAGGAAAAGGCGGGGGAAGGGGGGGGGAGAGGAGGAGGAGGAGGAGGAGGAGGAGGAGGAGGAGGAGGAGGAGGAGGAGGAGGAGGAGGAGGAGGAGGAGGAGGAGGAGGAGGAGGAGGAGAAGAAGAAGAAGAAGAAGAAGAAGAAGAAGAAGAAGAAGAAGAAGAAGAAGAAGAAGAAGAAGAAGAAGAAGAAGAAGAAGAAGAAGAAGAAGAAGACAATTTCCTAATGTATGTATGGTGCTATTCTTATTTTCCTATTCACCAGATGTGAACTATGTGACACTGACTTCTTGCTTCCAGGTCTGAGATGGTGACATGATGCCAAAGGAAACCTAGATCCTCCTTTTCAGTGTTTCATCATCCAAACACGCAGTTTCCGTCCTCTATCTCTTGGTATTTTTCACTGTTTCCAGGAAGATGGTTTACATATAGCAGCTGTCAACCACACCCTACTGCTTGAACATACCATGCTGCCTCAGAAGGAAGCAACAGCCCATAACCCATCATCTCAAAATTCATTACGAATAATTTTCATCAGCTTCTTTCTTTCAGAATTCAGCCTTCACACTCGCATGCTGGAACTGCTCACCAGAAATCTGGGCTGCTGAACTTGGAGGGCTGGCTCCAACTCAACCCAGTTGTTGGGTTAAAGAATGCATAATTAGAAAAGAATGAATACCCCCAGCAGGCTAATCTTGCAAGCCTCAAACTAGAAACGAATGACAAATGTCACAAACAGTAATTCAATACTCTGAAGAAATCGGAGCCAGAACAAGGAAGGCTTACAGCAGAGACATCATAAACTGCACATTCTTGGAGAGAATGATTCAAAGAAAATTAATTCTAAATAATAACATTCTGAAGCCTCTTAAATGTATATATTCACAAATCGTCTGGAGGGCCTGTCACAAGTGCTGTGTATTGTTCATAGCATAAGCAGGGTCTGTCTGCTCAGAACAGCAGCCATTCCACCCCAGATTTTATTCACAGAGCAAGGCTACATAGTTGAGCCAAAGGCATATGTTATTAGGGAGCAGGGGTCAGAAGTTTAGGGGGAATGATCGGATTGTGTTTTGTAGGCTGAGCCTGACCTCTAACTGCACCCCTTCCACCATACTTTTGGCTGGGTCAACATGGTTTTGGGTGTGGTGAACTCAAAAATATTCCCAAAGAGCAATGACGATTTTTTTATTTTATTTTATTTCTTTTGATGCCTGCAGACACCGTCTTTGCGGTGGGAGAATTTGGGGAGGTGTACCCAGGCCTCTCAATGAAGTTTTAATCGAAGCCTTGTTTCCTTTCCGTTGTTGCTTTTGGAATCGCCTTGTTTTGGAGTCCTGGCTTTGACAAGGGCACCTCCGCTGAACTTTTCCATAGCAGCTCTTGGATTTCTGCCCCCACCCCCTCCCATCTGCACGCCCCCATTTCCTCTCTTCTGTGTTTTGGCACTGCGAGAGACTGCTCAGTAAAGTAGCTGAGGAGTAATGAACCCAAAATACCTAAGAAACAAATGAGTCACCGCAGTTCCACAGCAAAGCTCTGATGATCAGCAGACGTGTTGGAGGGGTGGGGGGTGTAATATAGCCCAGGAGATGGCTGCTGAGAGAGAAAAAGAGAGGGGGAGGGAAATAGAAACAAAACAAGCAAGTTGGCCAAGGTGGCTGACAGGGGCCAAGGGGGCGGAGGGGGTGGGGAACTCTGTCAGCTTGCAAAGGTGAGGTCAGTCCTGGGCTTGTCACACCCAGGCTGACTCAAGCTAAGCTCAGGCCCCCGAGGAACTAACTGCTCACACAGGCTATCTAGTAAACCTAAGCTGGACAAATCATCACATTGCTCTCATCTTTTGTGTTCAAGCTCCGAGTCCTAGAGCGTGGAGTTTTTTTTATAAAGCTACAGATCAGGGACCAGAAATGATACCCCTCCAGGGCCATTCCCTTGCTAGTTATATGGCATCTGGGTACTCAAGAGTCAGGATTGAATTTGAATTTCTTCTTTGTACTTATCTCTTTGCTGTGTTTTTTGTTTGTTTGTTTTTAGAATGCACCTGTTTTCCAAGAGCTGAACTTGAAATATAATAGTGGAATTGGGATGATCACCTCAAGGTCAAGGCTCTGGGTAATACTGGAGAGGACCATGATGCAATTCTTCTGAGAGATACTGAGATGCTGGCCCACTGAGACCAGCTTTACTTAGAAACCACCGGGCATTCTCCCTGGTAGCTTAGAACATGAATCTATCTTCTTATATGGAGAAGGGGAGAAGTAGAGTAGGTTGGGCCCATGTCTAACAGCCTGATTTCGTGGAGCTTTCCCCTGACCAGCCCAGAGTCCTATTCTAAGACTTAAACTTTCCAATAATAGTCCGGAAGGAAACACACACACACACACACACACACACACACACACACACACAGGGAATAAGGACTATGATGTGGACAGTACTGTTAATATGCTATGACTATAAAGAGAATCTTAGAGGGAAAAAAATGACAAAATGTCCCTGAAGATAGGCTCCCTCCACTCATGACGGTGACAGGATTTGATCACAAGCTCTCTGGTTCTCTTTTAGATCAAAACCAGGAAGCTGAGAGACTAGCTTAGAAATAGAGGCAACCAAAGTTAGTTGATGTGGATTTTTAAGCCTTCAGCCTTGTTCTGCTTGGCTAGTTCCAGCCGTGGGGGCTGGTGTCAGCCTATGGTTTATCTCCTACAACTCTCCCACCCCTATCCCGCATAAGTATAAAACCAGATGCCATGACTTTGAAAGAGCAAAGCTATTTCTCAAGAGGAAGTGGGAAGACATAATTCTAACACGGCTGTGACAGAAAGAAAACAACTATAGCTCCTGTGAAGAAAGACCAGATCCAAAACTGATCAAGGCAAACTTTCTAGTCCCCATTCAATTGCCCTAAAAGTGCTACATCTGCATATCTTAACTTCCACCCAGTTGAGGTAACTGTTGAATAACTAAAAAATCCTGTTTGGAAATGATTAATGAAAATCATCTTAGGGGAAGTCTGTAGTATCTTAGCTGCAGAAAACTTCATTTCAAAATGCTTTTTTAAGACTATGTAAACAATACATATTTACAGTAAAAATAAAAGGAAAAAAAAGACCTCCCCCAATAACCACAGCCTATAGCTTCAACCTTCACATACTAATTTTTTGTTGTTGTTGTACTGGTACTGGGGCTTGAACTTGGAGCCTCACACTCTGGCTTGGTTTTTTCTACTCAAGGCTGGTACTCTACCACTTGAGCAATACCGCCACTTCCAGCTTTTTGTTGGTTAATTGGAGAGGAGCTCCTCAGACTTTTCTGCTTAGGCTGGCTTCAAACATCAATCTTCATATCTTAGCCTCCTAAGTAAGTAGGATTACAGATGTGAACCACCAGTGGCCTGTCTGGGGGCTGTCTTTCTTAAAATGCATAGTTGTAATCATCATAAGAGCTCCAGTTTCATGACTTGAAGACTCTTCAAACACATGCCATTGGGAATTAGGTATCGACAAATAAATTTGGAGGGAAGGGGGAGGGCAGATGGAAGGGTAGATGAAGGCTATGCAGTCAATCTATCGTATAGATACTTAATAGGATGTGTTGAATGAGGAATGAATAAAAATAATATACTGAGCAAAAAGTGGGGGCCGGAGTTAAGGATGGCTCATGAACAATTCCCTACATACAGATGTATTTCTCAGAATGTATGTCTAAATAGAAATGGCCTGAATCAAGCCAGGCAGAGTGTATAATATTTAACATCCACCATTAACTCTTGCTCTTAAGTAGAAAACCATCTGATAGAGAAATGAAGAGCATGCTTTTTCTCCACCCTTATTGCATGGACTACAAATCAACTTTCCTTTTTTCACTTCTTGAATTCTCAATCAAACTGGATTTATGCTAGGCTTAGTCAGACGATCCCTCCTAGAGAGTGTTTACAGCATCCTGTTTGTTTCTCAAAGGGAAAATTTGAGCTGAAAGTGTGCATTAAGCATAGTCTTCAGCAATTAATATCACAAAAAATAAAAAGCAAGAACATTACAAGTGGATTTTGTCATAATCCTACACCTCCCAAATGTATAAACTCCAGTCAAGTCCAGATCCCCAGCAGACACCCATCTGCTATATATTTCTAGTGTGATACTCCTCTGTTTATATTTGCTCATTTCCCTCACAGAGTGCCAGGAAAGAAAAAAATGATATTTTAAAAAATTCATCTGCTAGTATTTATGCAAACACATTTTTTTCCAAGAGTGGGTTGAGCAATGTGAGTGAAGCAAACACAAATGCTTCTGATGGTTCACAGTGTGATTTTTTAAAAAATTTTTTGTCATAGGTCCTGAACTCTGGACCTGGGCGCTGTCCCTGAGCTCTTCAGCTAAAGTCCAGTACTCTACCACTTGAACCATAGTGCCACTTCCAGTTTAATTGGAGATAAGAGTTTTACAGACGTTCCTGCCTGGGCTAACTTTGAAAAGTGACCCTCAGATCTCAGCCTCCTGAGTAGCTAGTGTAAGCATTATGTCCACTTTTGGTCCTCAGCTCCACCTAGACCTGAGCTCCTCCCTGCCTGGAGTTCCCACCATACAGCTGGCCCCTCCCTCTCTCTGCCCAGACCCACCTGAGCTCTCATCTACCTCACTTCCTATCCCTCAGACCCTGCTGCTTCCTATAGTGGAGGCTGTCATGTGCTTTCTCCCGGGCAAATATGGCTTCTCTAATAAACCTTATAATAATCTTTCTCCTGTGCCTGCCTGCCTCTGCGTGGTCCCCTGGGATGGAGGATGTGAAGGAGCCTTCCGCTAGGATTACAGGCATGAGCCACCAGCACCCAGCTTGCACAGTGTAATCTCAGTAAAGATAATGGAAAAATATATAAAGCCCGGGACATCTGAAGTTGTTGATGGAGTGCAGGAATTGTCCTCTGACCAGCAACGCCTGAAGTCCATGGTTGAATCTGTAAATGACATTGAGCTGCTTCTGTGTGCTAAGCCAATGTGGCAATGACAAAGGCTTATATCCCTGCCTAATATCAGAAAATAATGAAAAGACAGCAGCTATTGACATAGGGAGAAAGGTAATATGCCTCTGTTAGGTGTCACTCTTTCCTAATGTTTTTCATACATTATTTCTTTTAGGTCTCACATCTGTTCTATGGTATTTTATCCTCACTTTTTTTTTTTTAATGCAGATGGACCTGGGCGCTGTCCCTGAGCTCTTCAGCCAAAAGTTAGTGCTCTACCACTTGAGCCACAGCATCACTTCTGGTTTTCTGGTGGTTAATTGGAGATAAGAGTGTCACGGACAGCCGCCGCCAAGCCGCGCGGAGGCGGAGGCTGGGGTGCGATCAAGATTCGGCTTTCCCCGTAACCCACCGCCATGGCCGAGGAAGGCATTGCTGCTGGAGGTGTAATGGACGTCAACACTGCTTTACAAGAGGTGCTGAAGACCGCCCTCATCCACGGCACGTGGAATCCGCGAAGCCGCCAAAGCCCTAGACAAGCGCCAAGCACACCTTTGTGTGCTTGCATCCAACTGCAATGAGCCCATGTATGTCAAGTTGGTGGAGGCACTTTGTGCTGAGCACCAAATCAACCTTATTAAGGTCGATGATAACAAAAAACTAGGGGAGTGGGTAGGTCTCTGCAAAATTGACCGAGAGGGAAAACCCCGTAAAGTGGTTGGTTGCAGTTGTGTAGTTGTTAAGGACTATGGCAAAGAGTCTCAGGCCAAGGATGTCATCGAAGAGTACTTCAAATGCAAGAAATGAACAAATAAAAAAGTTGACTTTAAAAAAAAAAAAAAAAAAGAGTGTCAGGGACTTTCCTGCTCAGGCTGGCTTTGAACCTCAATCCTCAGATCTCATCCTCCTGAGTAGCTAGGATTATAGGTGTGGGCCACTGGTGCCAGGCTCACTTTTTTTTTTTTTTTTTTTTTTTGCCGGTTGTGGGGCTTGAACTCTGGGCCTGGGCGCTGTCCCTCAGCTCTTCAGCTCAAGGCTAGCACTCTACCACTTGAGCCACAGCACCACTTCCGGCTTTTTCTGCTTATGTGGTGCTGAGGAATCGAACCCAGGGCCTCATGCATGCAAGGCAAGGACTCTACCACTGAGCCACCTTCCCAGCCCTCACTTTTTTTTTTTTTAATGCCAGTGATGGAACTTGGACTTAGGGCTTCTAGTTCTTACTCAGATTTTTTTTTTTTTTCTGAAAGCTAATGCTGGGGCTGGGAAATTGGCTTAGTGTTAGAATGCTTGCCTAGTATGCATGAAGCCTGGATTCAATTCCTCAGTACCACATAAACAAAAAGCCCGAAGTAGTGCTGTGGCTCAAGTACTAGAGTGCTAGCCTTGAGCCAAAGAAGTTCAGGGACAATAAATTCAAGCCCCAGGACTGGCACAAAAAAAAAGCTGATGCCATAGCATTTGACCCATACCTCCACTTCTGGCCTTTTGGTGGTTAATTGCAATAAGGGTTTCAATGTCTGTACTGGGTTTTAACTAGGATCCTCAAATCTCAGCTTCCTGAGTAGCTAGGATTACAGGCATGCAAGCCACTGATACCCAGCCTTATCCTCATTTTTTCATATCAAGAATCACAGTGGACATACAACTTGCTTAAGACTATGTAACAGCGGGGGGGGGGGGGGGGGGGGGGGGGGGGGGGGCAGGTCCTGGGGCTTGAATTCAAGGTATGGGAACTGTCTCAGCTTTTACACTCAAGGCTAACATTCTACCAGTTGAGACACAGCCACACTTCTGGCTTTTTGGTAATTAATTAAAGAATCTCAGGAACTTTCCTGTTCACACTGGCTTTGAACTACAATCCTTAGTCTTAGTCTTCGGAGTAGCTAAGAATATAGGTATGAGCCACCAGTGCCTGCCCAGCTAAAAGGTTATTTTGAAAATTCATGATTTCTCCTGCCTCATACTTAAGAAGTTTTTAAGGCTGTAAATGTAATTATATTTATTTTTTGAATCTAAGTAGTTCACATTTGTTGTGGGCTTCATTTTAGATAGGCAAAGATTAAGCTTTGTAACTACTCCTATGAGGTAGATACTGCTATTTATCCCCTTCTAAGAATAAGGAAACTGACTTTCCATATAAGTAAAATTGTCCAAGAAGAAATAGCAGAGCCCTTGTCTTTACATACTACACTCCCAGTTTTCTCCTTGAGGAGCATGTTGAAACAACCATTTCATTCCTATCTCAATAATATATCAAGACAACATGCAATATACACCATATTTCAGTTTTTTTCTAAATCCCTCATCTTTTAATTCAAGTCTCTGGAAGCTTAACACTTCATTTTGTTAACACTGTTTCTGAGGGAAACAAAGAAGGAGGATCCTAATTTGAGTCTAGCCTGGGCCAAAATCAGTGAGAACCTTTTGCAAAAACAAGCCAGGTATAGTAGCAAGGTAGCTGTAGTTCCAGCTATATATAGTTCGGGACGCTAGGATCATGGTTCAAGATCAGCCTGGGTAAAAACACAAGACCTCATCTGAAAAATGAGCTAAACGCCAACAGACAAGGGGTACGGCTCAAGTAGCAGAGCACTTGCTTGGCAAGAATAAAGTCATGTCTGTACGTATGTTCAACCTCTAGTACAAAGCTGTAAATAGAGAAAACCAGTACCGAAAACAAACCAGATACTTTACACTGTGTTCAAGCTCAAGAACCAAGCTGTTGCTTTTAGAATTTCCCTTTAGGTTCAAGAAAAGTTTGAGGAAGAAACCTCTTCTTTCACTTGCTGCTAGGAACAGAAGAGAAGATGGTTACGTGCCATGGAGAGAATCCTTTATTCTCTCCTGGCCTCCTCCTTTCAGGTTTCTGCCACAAGATGAAATAAATTAGAGAAAAATGAAGGTCAGAAAGCTCTTGCACCAGGCCTCTCGAAGGCAGCCATGTTCATAGCCCCATACCACCACGGAGGAAGTGGCCAATGGACCTAGTCTCAGAACAGAGGGTACCATTTTGGGAGACTCAAGCAGAAGAATGGAAAAAATGGAAAGACTTCAACTTATCCCAAAGACCAGAAATAAGTCTAAAGAAATTCTTTATAGTTGGGAATGATGGTTCAGACCTGTAATCCCAGCACTTTGGAGGCTGAGGCAAAAGGATCACTAGTTCTAGGCCAGCCAGGGCTACATGACAAGATCTTATCTAAAAAAAAAGAAGAAGAAGAAGAAAAGGAAGAGGAAAGAAAGGAAGGAAGGAAGGAAGGAAGGAAGAAAGGAAGGAAGGAAGGAAGGAAGGAAGGAAGGAAAGGAAAGGAAAGGAAGGAGGTAGGGAAGAAAAGGGGAGAGGAAGGGAGGGGGAAAAGTTGAGGGAAGAAGGGAAGGAAAAACTGCTTAAATAGTTGAATCACACTTTTTTTTTTCAGTCTTGGGGCTTGAACTCAAGGCCATGGGGCTTGAACTCAAGGCCTGGGCTCTGTCCCTGAGCTCTTTTGCTCAAGGCTAGAGCTCTATCACTTTGAGCCACAGTTCCACTTCCAGTTTTCTGGTGGTTAATTGTAGATAAAAGTCTCATAGACTTTCCCACCTGGGCTGGCTTTGAACCATGAACCTCAGACCTCAGCCTCCTGAGTGGCTAGGATTACAAGTGTGAGCCACCCTTACCAAGCTGAATCAGACTATTTTTAAACCTATGGTACTAAAATTAATTTTTCTCTCTTGCTACTCCGCAGATGAGGCATCACAGGGACAATAAAAGCAGCATAGTAATTTCGAGAAACAAAGAAACTGCATGTTCTTTACCCGTCTGAGTGAAATGAGTGATTCTGCAAGCCTAGTTTCCACAGGAAGGCTGCACAGATGTGAGTTTCAGCCACCTGAGGCTGCCACATCTCTTGCCCTCCCTCTCTAGAACAGCAGAGGGTGGAATCCTGAGGCTTTTATTTTTTTTAACGGCCTGATCCTCCCCCGACTGAGATCCACACACTTATTTTTAGACAATATAAGAACATGTTCAGCCAGGTGCCGGTGGCTCACGCCTGTAATCCTAGCTACTCAGGAGGCTGAGATCTGAGCCAGCCCAGGCAGGAAAGTCCATGAAACTCTTATCTCAATAAACCACTAGAAAACCGTAAGTGGCACTGTGGCTCAAGTGGTAGAGCGCTCACCTTGAGCTGAAGAGCTGAGGGACAGCGCTAAGGCCCAGAGTTTAAGCCCCACGGCAGACAAAAAAAAAAAAAAAGAAAAGAAAAGAAAAAAAAGAACATGTTCATCAACCCCAACCACAGTTGTGCTCAGTTTTATAAACCACCTGCCCCTCCTGCATGGAGGGTCGTATGATAGTGAACCCCCCACTTCCAAGGGATGGAGTTTCAGCCTCTCTAGTGCCTATGGGTGTCCAGGAAAGTGACTACACTAGAGGGTTCCCCGTGAGAAAGGAAACTCTTATCCACAGACAGCCCTTACTCCCAACACGAGAACAAGGTACTGAAGACTCAGGAAGGAAAAAGAAGAAGAAAGTTGGAGTGAGCAGTTATAGCGGGTAGACTTACATTGCAGGTTAGCATGTCTGTGTTCAGGGTTGCAAAAGGTTGCTATTCCCCTAGAAATAGAAAATGAGAAAAGCCTGCTTTTCAAGTATGAAACCACCCCTTCCTGTCATTGGAGAGTCTCCTTGAGGCCAGGTAGCAACAAGGTACCATTTAGAGGTACAGAAGCAGAAAGATGGAAGAATCTGGACAAACAAAAACCTTCATCTTATTCCAAAGGCACAAAAGTAGATCTAAAAAAATTAAGTCCTGGCATGGACACACCTATTATCCCAGCATCTGGGAAGTTGTTGCTAAGGCAAAAGGATCATGAGTTCCAGGAGGAAGAGGAGGAGGAGGAGGAGGAGGAGGAGGAGGAGGGGAAAGAGGGGGAGCTTGACACATAATAAATTGATACATTTAACTATAATTATTCTTTTTATAATAAGGGTAAGAATAGCATATTTTGAAGGTCACTTTAGGTTAAAACACTCCAAAATTTATTGACAAGTGAGTAAGGGTAAGCTTGGGCTGAATTCTCAACAAACAAGTCATAGCGTATCTTCCCTCCATCGTGCCTCATCTTTTGCCAGGATCCATGCTCCACACCCTGCAAAGAAATTCATTCATTTAAATAAGCAAATCCCCAGCCAACCAGAGTTTAGAAACAACCATTCATCATTTAGACCCTTCCTATCTATCGTTAGTATGATCTGATAAACACTGACAAAGACAGTACCCAATGTCTGTCATGTTCCTCCTAAGAAGATGAGTTCAGGATCAAGTCCTTCATCATTTAGAACAGACACATTAGCAAGATAACAGGAAAATAAATTGACTCTGGAGTCAGGAAGCTCTGAATTTTGAATCTTGACTTCACACCATCCTGACTGTATGAGACTAAAAGCATTATCTTCTTAAAACAAAGATAATAACACCTGCATAATAGGGTCTTATTTTGGAGGATTCAATGCAATTATTTATGTGAAGTACAATTGCTTCAGGGAGTTGAGTTGGCGCTCAGTAAATGTCAAGTCCCTCTTCCTCTTTTCCACTTTCCTGCTGAGATACTGAGTTAGACTAGACCAGGGGAAAGGAGGGAGGGACACTCATTAATGGCATGTCAGTTCATTTTCCTCATACTGTTTTAAGAAAAGAGATCATGAAAAGGAAGGGAGGCAAGAAGCTACCTACTCATCCAAACTTTTCTCCCTACTGAACACTGCCCTCTTTTCTTACTTAAATAATAATCCAAGTTGGGCTCCGGTAGCCCACATCTATAATACTAGTTACTCAGGAGGCTGAGATCTAAGGATCATGGTTCGAAGTTAACCCAGGCAGAAAAATCCTCAGGACTCTTATATCCATTTAACCACTAAAAACTGGAAGTGGAGTTATGGCTTAAGTGATAGAGCTCAAGCTTTGAGCAAAAAATGCTAAGCAAGAGTACAAGTTGCCTGAAATCCTAGCTACTCAGGAGGCTGAGATCTGAGGATTGTGGTTCAAAGCTAGCCCAGGCAGGAAAGTCCATGAGACTCTTATCTCCAATAAACCACTAGAAAACCGGAAGTGGCGCTATGGCTTAAGCAGTAGGGCACTCGCTTTGAGCTAAAGAGCTGAGGGACAGCGCCCAGACCCAGAGTTCAAGCCCCACGACTGACAACAACAACAGCAGCAGCAGCAATAACAACAAAAAGAGTACAAGTCCCTGAGTTCAAGCTCTCTAACACACACACACACACACACACACACATAATCCAAGTCTAGGTAGTTCTGAATTATTTATCTACTAAGTAAACTTAGGAATTATTGTACCGTTATCTCTATGAAAGATAGAAAAAAATGAAGACACAAAAAAATCTACCCAACACAGTCCTCTTCCAAAGTGGAGAATGTGGCCACACTGGGCAGAACATATCAAGTCTGGGTGGTGTCCAGCTTAGTCAAGGCATTCTGATGTCTCTTTTACAAGGGAGCCTGGACTGTAAGCTCTGTCAAGACCCTATTAGGGTTATGAGGACAAAGCTGTCTCCTGTCCAATCATCTTTCATTATGCTACCTCAGTCACAGAGCATTCTACTTTCCTCCTACATTTCTATTAAAGCATCCAACCTTCAAACTCACTGAGATTTTGTCCTACTTCCTCACTGACTTTGTGTTCTTTATCAGCAGAGATCCCCAGATGAAACAGAGCCTGAGGACGTGGGGCCCCTGGGAAGGGAGTCTGAGCTGCTGACACACACAAGTGCTGACACTGGAAAGTACCTTACGGAACCAAAAAACCACTTCCTAGAGATGACAGCAGTGATCAACATTTGATCACTGATTTGGGCTAGATCCTTGAAGCCAGCATCTCACCTCTGCCCTATGCCTCAGTTTCCCAGTATATGGAAAGAATAATGATAACAAAAAGAAATTGCCACTTACTGAACAACCTGTTATCATGATAAGTTTGAATGATTTGACCGACTTTGCAATACTCTGGAAAGTAATTACTATTTACTATGTACTCTAAGATGAAAGGTGCCCAAATGAAGTAGAGCTTAGGCCAATTGATAGGGTGTTTTGGAGGTGTAGTTAGCATTAACAAAATGTTCCATTAAGCTTGTAAATGGAACTTTCATTCTTGTCCAGGTAGAAAATGTTAGGGCCCAATTTTTTTTTCCATTTATAAATTACTTTTTCCTGTTCCTTTCCAAGTTTTGGGAATTAACTGCTGTGTTGGAATGCAAACTCCACTACTCTCAGTTGAAATACTCAGGATTAAGATGTAAGAACAGGATTGTTATGAAGATCTTACTGGGAATTGAACTCATGTGCTGGGTGCTGTCCTTTAGTTTTTCTATTCAAGGCTGGTATCCTACCATTTACATCATGGTCCCACTTTGGGCTTTATTTGGTGGTTAATTGGAGATGAGTCTCATAGACATTCTGTGTAGGCTGGCTGAGAACCATGATCCTCAGATCCTCAGATCAGCCTTTTAAGTAGCTAAGATTATATATGTGGACCACCAAAGCCTGGTTTCCCTCCCCTCCCATAAATAGATAGATGATAGATAGATATATAATCTGAAGATTGTATCTCTATGAGATCCTGTTCAACCTAAACTCTGAAAATTGTCTTTGTCTCCAGTTACAGTATCAAGCAATCTTCATTTCAAAATCGTTTTAGAAATGTAGCTAACTTTTTGCTCTTGGTCTTTGCCTCTCTGATCAAACTTAAGAGTACCAATAGAAAAGTTTGCAACCATCATTTACAATTTGCTATCTTCATCCTCTGATGGTAAAAGATAGGAAGTGGGCGGGAGCAGCTGTGATGAGCTGCTCTGATGAGAACCAGTGAGTACTGGAAGAAGTGGGAAATTTAGGAGGGGCCTAGGTCTGCAGGCTGACTCTGCTAATGCCAACACTGGCACTGTCAGCATCTACAGACTGCTGAAGGCAGCATAGGATCTGTGTAACACTCTGTATTAAAGCTGCCCTATCTGTGAACATCAGGATGGCTGAGGAGCCAAGTCCCTGCACCCTGCCTGCTAATCCTCACTCAATGCTGTCAGTCACACTGCCTGCTTTGAAGCTGGGTACCTGTTTCTTATCAAACTACAGTCTCTGCCTCATTCACACTTTCTCAATGTTGTTCCTCACTGCCAGATTTCCATCCAAATTCTTTTTTCCTGAGAGGTCCCTATTATACCTTGGGACTACAAGAAACTAATTCCAAAAGGTCATAGTTAGGAGATCTGAGAATCACAGTTCAAAGCTAGCCCAGACAGGAAAATCTGCGAAACTCTTTTTTTTTTTCCTTTGGTTGTGGGGCTTGAACTCTGGGCCTGGGCGCTCTCCCTGAGCTCTTCAGCTAGCACTCTACCACTTGAGCCACAGCACCACTTCTGGCTTTTTTTTTAATGTAGTGCTGAGGAATTGAATCCAGGGCCTCATGCATGCAAGGCAAGCACTCTACCACTGAGCCACCTTCCCAGCTTCCTGTGATACTCTTATCTTTAATAAACCACCAGAAAAATAGAAGTGGCACTGTGGCTCAAGTGGTAGAGGGCTTGCTTTGAGCTGAAGAGTTCAGGGATAACACCCAGGCCCAGAGTTCAAGCCCCACTTCCAGCAAAAAGAAAAAAAAAGTCATTATCATCTCCAAGAAAAATTAAATAAAAAATAAAATAATAATAATACATAATTCAATAAAACCATTTCTAACATGTGGTTTTGGATTTCTTTGGTCTGCTTGGTATCTTTATTTGGTACCAGTCTACCACAAAGCTGGAGAGAAAAATTCATTGTCTTATAAATGTATCCTCAAGCCCTCCATTGAATCTGATGGGCAATGTGTTTTGAAGCATCCACAAGCATGTCACAAGTTCAAGTTAATAGTGATAAATTTCCATTCAACTCAAAACAACTGACCTGGTTTCTTGCTGGAGAGAAGTCAGTGGCCACCAGATTGGGATGGTTTAAAGATCTGCCTAAGTAGTCCTCATAGCTCACAGATAACAAAAGAAGGGGAAACACAACCCCAGGCTATCCCAGAAGATGCTGAGTGGGTCTAGCAGGACTGGTGGTTTTCACAAGGTTGTGTTTTGCCAATCATTTTGACAAGTTAAACACCCCCAGTTACAAGCCAAGTATTGGTGTTTATGGCTTAAACCTTTAATCCTAGCTGCTCAAAAGGCTGAGATCTCAGAATCAAGGTTTGAAGCCAGCCCAGGAGACCCTTACCTCCAATTAACTACAAAAAAGCCAGAAGTGGAGTTGTGGCTCAAGTGGTAGAACACTATCCTTGACTGAAAAAGCCAAGCGACACTGCATAGGTGCTGAATTCAAACCCCAGTACCAAATACACACACACACACACACACACACACACACACACACACACACACACACACACACACACACACAATTCCCCCAATTGTAGCCAGGTGTTGGTGGCTCACACCTAACCTTATAATCCTAGCCATTCAGGAGGCTGAGATTGAGGCTCAAAGTCAGAGTGACCAGACATTTTTTTTCAATTTTATTGTAAGGGTGATGTGCAGTGGGATTATAGTTACATAAGTAAGCTAATGAATATGTTTCTTGTCAAACATTGTTAGCCGCCCCCCTCCCCTTGTTTTCTGAGCAGACAAATTTATTGCCCTCTTTTTTTTTGGGGGGGGGTGGTGGTGGTCCGGTCGTAGGGCCTGAACTCTGGGCCTAGGTGCTGTCCCTCAGCTCTTCAGCTCAAGGCTAGCGCTCTACCACTTGAGCCACAGTGCCACTTCCGGCTTTTTTCTTTTTTGCTTATGTGGTGCTGAGGAATCGAACTCAGGGCCTCATGCAAGCACTCTACCACTGAGCCACCTTCCCAGCCCCTGTTGCCCTCTTATTTTCAGGTAACTATCAAAAAACTAGAAGTGGAGCTGTGGCTCAAGTAGTAAAGTGTCAACCTTGAGCAAAAAACAAGCAAGAGCTCGAGGCCCTAGTTCAAGCCACACGCCAGCACACACACATATACACAAAAGAAATCTCTGCTAATTTTACCGTCCAAACTGCAATGCAAACTTTGCCGACGCAGAAATAAACAAACTCAACACATCTTGGGTGAAAGAAAGAAGAATCCAACGTGACCACCAAAATGACCAGATGTCCAAATACATTTACAGGCCAAAGTCTTGGCTTCAGAGCAAAGAAAACTGGGCCGCAGCAATGGCCTGTGCCTTCAGAGATCAAGGTGACAGATTGCAGGGCCACGCTTCTGCTTGCTCAGGATACAGTCGGTTTAGGCCATGCAGCTGGCGCTGCAGGTTTTAGACACAAAAGTGTTTGCTGGTGAGAGGAGATCAAAATAATCCCCATTAAGTTCCCATTATCTTAAAATTTAGAAACTCTAATGAAAGGCTTCCAGAACTAGCAGAGCAGCAGGAGGGGACCTCTGATGGACACTACCCTCTGTGCGGACGTCACTGTGGTTGCTGTGGGCATGCTGAATGCTGAGGGCTTGATCGCAGTTTCCCTGGAAGCAGCCAAGGTTGATCAGACACCCAAGACTCAGAATCCATGATGCAGAAACAGAGAAGTAGCCTAGAAATGAGGCTGGCACTGAAAGGGACCATTGGCCTGAAGGACGGCTTCTTTATGATTTCTGCTAGATATTTCTTACATCTGTATTCCTTGGATCTGTCTTTGGATAGATGTAATTTTTTTTTCTTTTTTTTGTGTGGTCGGTCATGGGGCTTGAAGTCTGGGCCTGACCGCTGTCCCTGAGCTCCTCAGCTCAAGGTTAGTGCTCTACCACTTGAGCCACTGCGCCACTTCTGGTTTTCTGAGTGGTTTATTGGAGATAAGAGTTTCATGGACTTTCCTGCCCGGGCTGGCTTTGAATCGAGCCTCCGATCTCAGCCTCCTGAGTAGCTAGGGTTACCAGTGTGAGCCACCGGCACCTGGCTTAAACTTAATTTTTGATGCTCAACTAAATAACTTATTTAGTTACTTTTTGTTTGCCAGTCCTGGGGCTGGAACTTGGTGCCTGGATGCTATCCTAGAGCCTCTTTGTGCTCAAGGCTAGCACTCTACCACTTGAGCCACAGCACCACTTCCGGCTTTTTCTGAATAGTGCTTATAGGAGATAAAAGCCTCAGACTTTTCTGCCCAGGCTGGCTTCAAACTGTGATCTTCAAATCTCAGCCTCCTGAGCAACTAGGAGTAGAGGTTCACACCTCATACCAGCACCTGGCTGCTCCCAGATTTCTTTTCTTTTCTTTTCTTTTCTTTTCTTTTTGCCGGTCCTAGGGCTTGAACTCAGGGCCTAGGCACTGTCCCTGAACTGCTTTTGCCCAAGGCTAGCACTCTACCACTTGAGCCACAGCGCCATTTCTGGCTTTTTCTGTTTATGTGGTGCTGAGGAATCGAACCCAGGGCCTCATGCATGCGAGGCAAGCACTCTATCACTAAGCCACATTTCCAGCCCCTGCCCCCAGATTTTTTTAAGTGAGGTCCTCCAAAAGGACTCTGTCATCTCTATGGTTCTAAAGCTAGGTTTTCATCCTCTTCCAGACAGAGGGGCTCTTCATGAGAGATAAGGGTGCTTATTCTCCTGGCAATAAGTATCTCCTCTCCCAGAGCTGATAAATGACTGCCAATGTTTTCTGTTGAAATATGACATGTCAACCATTCTGTATCACATCTTGGCACTGCACAGCCCAGTCATACCACCTCATCTTGAGGTTTTGAGCCAAGAGTGTGCCTGGCAGCACTTAGCCCCACAGAGGGAATCTGGGCCCTCTCTGCTCTCTCCACCACACTCCTACTGAAACACAGTGGAGATTATCCAGCTGCCAGTAGTGGTGTTGTTATTATTACCCTGATGTGTAATAAATTAAGGCAAGGCTCTGTTCTCACTTTAAGGGCTGCCAATAGTTTTATTGTAACAACTCCAAGATGTGAGTTTTCCTTTTTAGGCAGAGTAGAGGAAGCTGTGAAATTTGAAGAGAGAATAAAAGGATACCTGAGTAGAGTTTGCAAGGCAAGTATTATACTTGTCCTTCAGCTCATCAGGACAGCCAATATCTAACTTGGTATATGTATGTGTGTGTGTGTGTGTGTGTGTGTGTGTGTGTGTGTGCATGTGTGTGCGTGTGTGTGTGTGTGTGTGTATGTGTGTACTGGGGCTTGAACTAAGGGCTTGAGCACTGTCCCTTACCTTTTTCTCCCAAAGATGATGCTCTACTACTTGAGCCACAACTCCACTTCTGGCTTTTTGGTGGATAATTAGAGGTAAATGTCACAAATTTTCCTGCCTAGCTTCAAATTGCAATCTTCAGATCTCAGCTTCTTAAGTAGCTAGAATTATAGACATGAGCCACCAGTGCCTGGCAGAAACATCTTACATTTTTGTGCTTCATGGCATTAGATAAGTTCAAGATCTGACCCTGCCCACAGAATTTATTTGAATTCATTTTCCTATCAATGTCTCAGTGATGTGGTTTGTGGAGCTGATCTCCTCTATCACACTAAGATTTTCTTTCCCTGATAAGCCTGAGCTGACTGGAAGATCACAAATTGGTTCTGGAATTCATTAAATTCAGCAAATGACCATTAGTGAGATACTTGCATAGGCTGAAATCATACTTTGTTTTGGTGATTACAGCTCAGAGGGCACACATAGGAGCACTGAGAAACTCTCCAAACTGCAGGAAGATCACACTCTGGTTCAGATGTCTGTCAAGAGCCTGTGCCTGGCATTCTTCCCTTCACAACATGCATTCTGGATGTGGGAGGCAGGGGAAAGACTTGAGACCTACTTCCCCTCTGCCCTTGACCATGTTTAAAACCCAAGCAAGGCCTATAATTACATCCCTTACCTACCTCATACTTCATTCATTATTATTAATTATTTGTCAAGAGCCTTCCTTGCCAATAGCAAACTGTATTTCTGTTTTAGAACACAGTATTAAAAAAAGAAAAAAAATCTCCAAAGTACTGAAATGTTGGTCACTCAAGGTTTCTTAATGGGCTGGAGATGTAGCTCAGGTAGTACAGTGCCAACCTATTAGTGAAATGGCAGATTCTGAGTTCAAGTCTTGCTCCTTGACCCCCTGCAAAAAAGAAAAGAAAAACATATTTCTTAAGCTCTGGTCTTTCTTCTATCTTTTTCTGCTATTGTTACCCCAATTCTTTTCTCCAGAGTGCTAGTACTGCTCTTTATATATTATAGCAGTCCCTAAACATATTAAGCTAGTCAACACATGGTTGATAATCCATGTATAAATGTTGATTAATTAGCTTTCAAAATAGACTTCCAGTTGTTTATTGCTGTTGTTGTTGCATAGTACTGGGTTTTGTTTCTTTGTTGTTTTTGTGTTGGTACTGACTTGAATTCAGGGTCTTGTACTCTTGCTTAGCTTTCTTGCTCAAGGCTGGCACTCTACCATTTGAGGCACACTTCTACTTCTAGCTTTTTGCTGGTTATTTGGAGATAAGAATTTCTTAGATTTTTCTGTCTGGATTGGCTTAAAACTGCATTCCTCAGACCTCAGACTCCTAAGTAGCTAGGATTATAGACATGAGCTACAAGCACCAAACTCAGTTCTGGGGTTTGAACTTAGGGTCCTGCAGTTCCTAGACAGGCACTCTACTCCTTCAACCATACCTCCAACCCTTTTTGTTTTTAGTTATTTTTCAGATGGTCTTGTATGCTTGCCTAGGGCTGGTCTCAGACTTCCATTCTCCTTTCTGTGCTTCCTACAGAGCTAACAGATGGTAGACCATCATATCCAGCTTGCTGTTTGAGATGAGGTTTCATTTTTTTTTTTTTTTGCCTCAGATGTCCTGAACTTTGATCATCCCAAAACCCATCTCCAAAATAGCTGAAATTACAGGCAGGCATCACTAGACCCACCCTCCTCCAGCTTATTCTACCCCGAGCTATTATTTCCCTGGTGTACTACATTATCCCTGTACTGCCCTGAAAAACAATGCATTCCTTATGAATTTACAGTTCCAAATGACAAACTCTCTTGGTAATCCCCTTGGTAAAACCCTCCCACTGGCCTCTCCCCCAATCCTCCTTGGAAAATACCACACTCCTTTGCTGGAGATTCATTGTTAGCAGCAAATATTGGTTCCTAACCTTGATGCAGAAAACAATTCTCTGACTTTAGTTATTTTCACGAGTTCAGGTTTTCCTTTATTTCCCCATAATGCACTCTACCTCTATTTAATTTGTAACAACTTAATCAGTAAAACATTGGAAAGACTGAGGTCATAATTTCTGAATCTGGTTTGAATTTGCGATATACTCCCTTGGCTCAGAATTAATATTATAAATGTAGTGGAAGAACTACTCAAATGGGTAGTTTTTGGTAGCTAATTTAACAAGTTATCAAAAGGTAAATTAGAAACTCTTTGGGGGAGGGGCTTAACTCTACCCCACTATTGTCCCCTGTTACAAAACACACACACACACACACACACACACACACACACACACACAGCATGGAAGATAATAGGAGATGGATAAAGTCTTCCCTTGCATTCTCGTTAGGTTGTATCATTGTTTGGAAGATACTGGTTCTCATCTAGAGGCAGATAAGGGCAGAGCAAGAAGTTCCAATTCAGCTCTAGCTTTTTGCTACAATCTTTTTTCTTAAGTTCTCTTTGGCTTACTGTGTTCTTTCTAATGAATCAACAGATTAGTCTGTACTGTTTTGTCTCTCATAGTTTGTCATTTAACTAATTCTTGCTTTTAAAGATTGGGCTGGGAAGGTGGCTCAGTGGTAGAGCACTTGCCTTGCATGCATGAGTCCCTGGGTTCGATTCCTCAGCACCACATAAGCAAAAAGAAAAAAGCCAGAAGTGGCGCTGTGGCTCAAGTGGTAGAGCGCTAGCCTTGAGCTGAAGAGCTGAGGGACAGAGCCCAGGCCCGGAGTTCAGGCTCCATGACAGGACCCAAAAATAAATAAATAAATAAATAAAGATAGATATTAGTATTCTCCATTTATATATGAGGAAGCAGATACTTAGAAGTATTACGAAAGTTATGCTAAGAGAACTAGATTCTTTAGATTTCAAGCCTACCACTACAGTACTACCACTTCTTTGTGTGTGTGTGTGTGTGTGTGTGTGTGTGTGTGTGTGTGTGTGTGTGTGTTTGTCCGTCTCTGTCTGTATTGATACTTGAACTCTGGGCCTTGCACATTTTTGTTGTTGAGGCTTTTGTTTTGTTTTGTTGTTTTTTTTTTGTCCTTGTAATCTTGCTTTACTTTTTTGCTCAAAGCTGGATCTCTACTCCTTTGGCCATACCTCCACTTCCAGATTTTTGCTGGGTAATTGGAGAAAAAAATTCATGGACTTTACTGCACAGAGTTTGCTTCAAATCTTGATCCTCAGATCAGGCTTCAGCTAGTAGCTAACTATATAATTTTTTCCTATCTGGCATTTAACTTTGTGCTAATAATACTTTATATACAAGAATCAGAATTATCTGTGGTTTTTCTTATATAATATATAGTGCACAGAAATCCTAGAATACCAAATATTATTGTAACAGAAACTCTTTCAAGAGCTGTCACTGGCTCCTGACTTTTACTCAATAAACATTCAAGGATATTTTATAAACATTTACACAAAAGTTCTCATTGGAAACCTGAAGCTGTGGACACTTTCAAACATAGGTTCAAAGATGGGTACATGTGGCTCATGCCTATAATCCTAGCTCTTCCAGAGGCTGAGACCTGAAAATTACAATTAGAAGCCAACCCGGGTAGACAAATCCACAAGACTTTTATGTCCATCCAATTAGACAACAAAGGTCAAGAAGTGGATCTGTAGCACAAATAGTAGAGCATCAGCCTTGAGTGAAAAGCTAAAGGTTGGTGTTCAAGCCCAGTACTGTCTCTGTCTCTCTCTGTCTCTCAGTCTCTCTGTGTCTCTGTTTCTGTCTCTGTGTCTGTCTCTGTGTCTGTCTGTCTATCTGTCTCTGTCTCTGTCTCTCTCTGTCTCTTTGTCTCTCTCTCTCTCTCTTTCTCCCTCATACACACACAGTAGGTCCAATTGTTACACATCACATGAAGAAGGTTAGAATAGTAAAATGTTAGTTGTTGTTCCTTTTGGACAAATATAGTGAATCTAAAAGTCACACTACTTCAGTTTATTGCAAAGCATCATCCTAAGCATCATGGATATGAAAGAAAAAATAAAACTCTACTTAGATCTTTAAAAAACAGGGTACTTAAATTAGAATCATACCAGTTTTTAAAGAATAATTTGGTTAGTGACTAGCCATTTGTATTTTCTATTAGAAAAGACTTTTTTTTTTTTGGTACTTACTATGTATCAGTTATCATTCTACTTTTTTTCCCTTGTTAATACTGAAATTTGAACTTAGAGCTTCAGGTGACCATCAGCTCTACTCCAACTTATTTGTATAGGCTGGCTTCAAACTGATATCTGTATGTAGGATTATGAGTATTATTTAATTTAACAATAAGGTAGGCTAGGGGCTGGTGGCTCAGGCCTGTTATCCTAGCTCCTTAGGAAGCTGAGATCTGAGGATGGAGTTTTGAAGCCAGCCTGAGTAGATAGATCTGCAAGACTATTATCTTTAATGAAGTAGTAATATACCAGAAGTGGAGGTGTGGCTCAAGTGGAAGAGCACGAGTTTGGAGCAGAAAAATCCAACCAAGAGTACAACGTCCTGAGTTATATAAAGAAAAAAAAACACAAAGAAAAAACAGGGTGAGCCAGGTGCCTAAGGCTTATGCCTGTTAGGGACCTACTCAGGAGGCTAAGATCTGAGGATCACAGTTCAAAGCCAGCCCAGGCAGGAAAGTCTCTAAGACACTTATCTCCAATTAAATCACAGGAAAACCCAGTAGTGGAACAGTGGCTCAAGTGGTAGAGGGCTATCCTTGAGCAAAAGGAGCTCAGGAACAATGCCCAGGCCCTGAGTTCAAGCCTCAAGTAAAATAAAACAAAATAAAAGTAAAAGCACAAAACAGGGTAAATGTTATCTAAATTTTGTATTATAAAAGTAGCTGAATCATGTAATTTTAACTCCTTTGTACAATGCCTTTATAATAACAATACTATTACTACTAATAATAATAATGATAAAGAAAATTGAGGCCCAACAGGTTAAGCAATTTCCCTGGGGTAACAAAGCTAATAAGTATAATATTCTATTTATGTTTTTGTTTTTTACTTATTTTTGTGTGCCAGTAATGGGACTTGAACTCAGCAACTATGGCACTGTTTCTTAGCTTTGTCTCTCAAGTTTGCACCCCCTCATTTGAGCCATAGCTTCACTTCTGGCTTTTTGGTGGTTAATTGAAGATAACAGGCTCATGAACTTTTCTTCCTTAGGCTGGCAATCCTTAGATCTAGCTTCCTGAGTAACTAGGACTACAGACCTAAGCTGCTGGCACTCCAGCAAAATTGCTTTTCTAGAATTTTGCCTAAATATTTAACCACCTTTAAGTTTTTCAGGTAAATATGGAACATTCGGTAACATTTGAATTTCAGATAAATAAACCCTAAGTAAATATTATTTGAAAGGTATTTGTAGAAAAATGTATTTGTCATTTATTTGAAATTCAAATTTACCTAGGCATCCTGTATTTTTATTCGCTAAATCAATTAACCCTAAATACAGTATTTTTTGTTCTCTGTAAATTCAGATGTCTATATGTTGATTTTGCTTAAGTTGCTTATGCTTGAGTTTTGCTACAGGAGAAATAATGTCAGTGCACCTCTGTAAAACCCTCCATTTATGCATTAATGGAGGCCTCCTTGTCCTGGTGATCACCTTCTCCCTGATTCAACAAGTTTATCTGCCCAATAAGGAAGACTTTGCTTACTCTTGACATTTTCTGAACCCTGTCTACCTTGGTCTCTTCCCACCTCTCCCTTTATTTTTTTGCTGGTCATGGGGCCTAAACTCTGGGCCTGGGCACTGTCCCTCAGCTCTTCAGCTCAAGACCAGCACTCTACCACTTGAACCACAGCACCTTCTGCTTTTTCTGCTTATGTGGTACTGAGGAATTGAACCCAGGGCCTCATGCATGCAAGACAAGCACTGTACCACTGACCCACCTTCCCAGTCCCATTGCTCCCTTTTTGTAGGTTGGTACTGGATCTCAAACTCAAGGCCTGAGCACTGTCCTTTAGCTTTTATGCTGAAAGCTAGCACTCTGCCCCATTGGGTCACAGATCCACTTTCAGCTTTTTGATGGTTATATGGAAATAAGAGTCTCACCAGCTTTCCTGTAGGGTGACCATCAGATGATCATCAGATCTCAGCCTTCTGAGTAGCTAGGATTACAGGCATAAGACATTGGTGCCCACCTATGGGCTTTCTCTTCTGTGTCCAGCTGTATGGAGCCTGATGGTACTTATCAACATGCAATTTCTTTACTGCAGGAATCCTTGACTCTTTCTAGGAGTTGCATAGCTGAGTTAGTAGCTGCTTCCTTCCAGATGACAAGATTCATAGGCGGAAATGGCAAAGAATGAGCAGGATAGAGCTTAGCAGAAAGAGACTTTGTGTATAAAGTCCGTTGTATAAAATATATAAATTGGTAACATATGTATTGCCAAGTAACTTTCTTTCTTCCAAAACTATTTTTATTGTTATTATAAAGGTGATGTACAGAGGGGTTACAGTTACACAAGTCATGTAAAGAATACTTTTATTTTTTCTGGTAGTGAGGCTTGAACTTTGGGCCTGGGCATTATTCCTGAACTCCTTTTGCTCAAGGCTAGCACTGTATCTCCTGAGCCAGGATGCCACGTCTGGCTTTTTCTGTGATTTAATTGGAGATAAGTGTCTCCCAGATTTTCCTTCCCAGGCTGGCTTCAAACTGTAATCCTCAGATCTCAGCTTCCTGAGTAGCTAGGATTACAGGCGTGAGACACCAGTGCCCAGCTAAGAGTACTTTTTTTTTTTTTTTGACAATGTCACCCCTTCCCTCACTCTCTCCAAGTTTTTCCCTGCTGTCCCCATTTATTTTCCACATACTGTCCAGTGAATACCACTGCTGCTTTGTTCATCCTTTGTCCCTCCATTTCTGTGCCCCTCCACTAGCCCTTCCAAAGACAGATAAAGGAACAAACAAGACAAAAACAAAACAAAACAAATGTTTCCATTTCCTGGCATTCATTTTGATAAATATTATTTTATATGATCAGAGGCACATAGGCATTATGCCTTTGTGTTCACTTCTTTTTTAAAAAATTGAACCTTGGGCCTTGCTCATGCTAAACATGCATTCCACCACTGAGCTACATTTCCAGCTCAACAAGTTAATCTTGACTATCTGTGTGTTTTCTTCACTCTCTATAGCTCTCATGCAATGCACACCAAACACCTGACTGCTTGCCTTCTTTTACCAACCCATAACTTCATATGAGAAATAGAGTTCATTCCTTCTCAGCTTTCCTCTTTCCTTCCCTTTTTCTTTTCCTCCCTCTCTCCCTTCTTCCCTTTTTTTACTTCCTTCTTCCTTCCCTCCTGTCTCTGTCTATGGCTCTTTCTCTGTTGTTGCTGTTGTTGTTTTCCAATAGAGTTCCAGTCTGGTATTGAATTCACAATCCTCGGCCTTACCCTTCTGAGTGTTGGGATTATAGGTGTGAACCACCACCATTCCCCATTTCAGAAACTGTCTCTAATGGCAACCTTGAAGCTAAATATATTATTCTTCAGATTACAGAATGCATTGAAAAACAAATACAAAGGTCTCTGAAAGTAGTTGACCTTTCTTGTCTAGCTTAGAAGTGACTGTCTATATACAAGCCTAGATATTCCTACGATTATCTCTATAGTGAAGGTTTTAAAATTTTGTCAAATAGCACGAATTTTTATGATCTCAGCATAGAATAATGTTAACTATAACATAAAAGTAACATTTTGTCACAATGTACCAGTTTTTAATGAATGTTTTACATTCATTAGCTGTCTTAGTTTTTAACCAAATTCTATTTATTTATTTATTTATTTATGGTACTGAGGTTTTAACTCAAGGTCTTGATCTTGCTAGGAAAACAGCACCCACTGAGCCACATCTCTAGCCCTGCTTTTTTTTTAAGATAAGAAAACTGGGACTGCAAGAAGTTAAGTAATTTGCCCAAGTTCACACAGCTGGTAAGTGCCAGAACCTATACTTTAACCTGTATCATCTCACTCCAGATACTGTATACCCCTTTGCTACACAACAGTATCTACATATCACAAGATCAGTAGATAAGGCCTCCAAGAAGAAGAGTTAAAAAATATATCACATCAGTTGCTGAGTTTCACTTCAAAGGCATGAAACCTTCTCCTTGTTAAACAGTAAATATCTTCAGGAAGAAGAATGGCAAAATGGGCAGGAAGGTAGCAAGTGACTTAGATGGTATGATTAAATGAAATAATACCATATTACTGGTGACTCTCCACATGAGCTGGACATGAGCTAAACTAGTTTGTACCCAGATTCAACTAAACAAGTGCACTGGTCACTAGTTTGAAGATTATAGCAATGTCAGGTTGCCAAAGAAGACTCTCAATGCTTCCTCATTTGCCACACTTACAAGGTCCACTGGTAATAAACAATTATTACCAGTAATAACGAAGAACTAAATTATGGAGCACATTTTGAATAGCACCAATAGAGATAAGATGCACTTATCACATAATTAAAACATACAACTAAGTAAGGAACCAGATGGTTGGCTTATTTTCTTTTTCTCTCTTTCTCCGTGTATGAACAAATGATCCTGAATTTCTATTGAGAATATTATAATGAACAAAAGACTTTTTGTTTTCTAATACATTGATCCAATTGGTGATTTTTGTTGTTGTTACTCATTTTATTAATTATTGCTGTTGCTCTTTGTTTGGCAGTGCTGGGGATGGAATTCAAAGCTGTGTGCTTGGCGGGAAAGAGCTCTACTACTTGAGATATGCCTCCATTTATTTGCTTTCAGTCTGTTTTCAAATAGGACCTCTCATTTTTGCATGACTGTTCTTAGACTATGATCTTTCTATTTCCTTCTCCGGAGTAGCTGAGACTTCAGGTGTGTATTTCCATATACACACCTAAAGCCAATGTGTTTATTCTCAAATAGTCAGGTACTACCTAGGGGCCTTTCCAGTTTACTGCAAAATGAGGATGATAGGACCTAATTTAATACTGGGTTTTGATAGGATTAAATTAGTTATTGTGGGATCATTTCAAAAACTATAACATGACTAGCCAATGCCAGATCATACTTTTACCCTCTGCAAGACAAGCTTTAATTTTTCCTGTCTACACCCTCAGTCTCATGAATGAGATGTTGGCAAGTGTTAAGCTTCAGTTCAGGTCTATTAAATCAATGATTATAAGGTGTTACATGTGTGAGGTATGTATTTTATTGAAAATGTTATCCCTGGGGATCAGGGTGTCACTTTACTGCCCCACCACTTGCCGGGCATGCATGTGACCTTGGATTTGACCCCCAGTACTGAGAATAAATATCTAAATACATACATACATACATATATACATAGCTTTAAATTTCATAAAACCCACTAAAACAAGAGAAAACACATTAGGTTTCAAAGGGCATAGCCTGTGCAGTTTTCTCATGGGTTACAAGATTCTAAGAGTTCAATCCCTAAAAATACATTTTCTAAAATGGAAGGCTCCTTTTCTATTGATTAGTGTCACAATCTGAATGCTTTTTAAAGGCCTTTCTATAAATTGATCCTGAAAGTAGCTCTCCTGATCCTGCCAGGTCTGAACATCATACCCTCTAGAGTTACAGGCTATAACTGAATTGTTGAAGTATCTTAAGTGTGGGAGACAATTTGAAAAGATCCTTAGCCAGTTGTAATATGAAGAGAAACAATGTCATCTAAGGGCATAAAGATATTCTCCTTGAGAGGTAGTAATATTACTATCAGCATTAGACAAAGTCTAAATTCTCAGATTTCATAAAAGCATATAACTCATTCAGTGGCTAATTGAGAAATGTTTCATTTCATAAGGTACTGCAAGACCAACACTGCAGGAGGAATTAACATCATTAAAATGCAACAATCTGTAAGAAGTGGTATTTAGTAAGAAGAATGAAAAGAAGACGGGTACTAGTGGCTCACACCTGTAATCCTGCCTACTCAGAGGCTTAGATCTGCAGATCATGGTTCAAATCCAGCCTGGAAAGATAAGTCTGTGAGACTCATCTTCAAATAACCACCAAAAGGCCAGAAGTGGAGGTGTGGCTCAACTGGTAGATAGTCAGCCTTGAGTGAAATAGCTAAGGGACAGCATTTAGGCCCTGATTTCAAACCCCAGTACTGGTACAATATTTTTTTAAGGAAAAGGAAATAAAGAATGTAGAATGAGGGCTGGGAAGGTGGCTCAGTAGTAGAGCGCTTGCCTTGCATGCATGAGGCCCTGGGTTCGATTTCTCAGCACCATATAAGCAAAAAGAAAAAAGCCAGAAGTGGTGCTGTGGCTCAATTGGTAGAGTACTAGCCTTGAGCTGAAGAGCTGAGGAACAGCGCCCAGGCCCAGAGTTCAGGCCCACGACCTGACCCCCCCCCAAAAAAAATGTAGAATGAAAAGGTCCCTATAAAATATACAAAGTAGCTTGTGTCATTGGTGAAGTAGCGTCAAAAGGTGGGACTTTAGAGGAGGAGAAAATTCTCCAGGTGGGAGTCTGTCCTTGAGAAATAGGCCTTCCAGGAATTCAGCAGATGGTATTGTTGGTGGGGGGTGGACAGTGGAGAGCATTTGTGATAGGCAGACAGAATTGGGACAGTTTGGCAGAAATTACATGTAGTTGGATATACATGTAAGGATACAGTGAGAAGTAAGTCTGGAGAAGGGAGCTAGAAATACAAAATCGGGAACAAGTGTCAGACTGAGTATTTGTGCTTAACTGGTGGGAAAAGTACTGATAGGACAGGGTCATGATTTAACCACTATGTAGGAGAGTGTTTTTGGCATAAGATGGATTTAAAGGGAAAGTAACTTTCTGCGCACTGATGGCTCACACCTGTATCCCTAACTACCCAGAAAACTGAGCTCTGAAGATCTTGTTTTGAAGCCAGCCTGAGCAGGAAAGTCCATGAGATTCTAATCTCTAATTAACCAGCAAAAAGCCAGAAGTGAAGATGTGGTAGAGTGCCAGTCTCAAGCAAAAAACGCCAAATGAGAGCATAAGAGCTTGAGTTTAAGACCCATTCTAGCATAACACAAACAAATAATAAATGGAGTTCACCAAATGTTCAGGGATTATTAATACCTGACCTGGCATAGTGGCAAGGAAGCTAGATCAGCTTTGGGGTAGGAAGTAACTATACCTATGCTAAGCTAAATAAATATAGCATCCACTAGCCTGTTACCTGTTTAAGTTGAAATTTAATAAAAATTAAAATGTAAAATTCTGTCCCTCAGTTGCATTCCTCACGTTTCAAATGTTCAATAGCCCCATGAAGGCTGTGCAGATAGAGGCTAATAACATCACAGAAGTATATTTTATTGGATAATGCAGATTATTACATTTTCCAGGTTAACTGGGCAGAGGGATGAGGAAAAAGGATTAAAGGACACAGGTTTGGTGACAGCTTGGTTACTGACAAAGGGGATGCCATGAAGCAGCAGCTAGGAGGAAGTCAGGAGGAGTAGGAACTGGACTTAGGAAGAAAGATACCACTGGCTATTTCAAATACCAGGCAAGAATAAATGTCTCCACAAATAATTATAAGCCCATGATGTGAGGAAAGCAATGTGGCCAGTGCTTTGTAAAGCATTTTATGTGGCCACCCAAGCTTGGTGTAGTCCAAAGCTTGTAAAGAAGCTGAGGCAGTACCTAATTGGCCGATTCCCTCCTGTGTGTTCAGTCTGTGCGGCATCCTGAAGATTAGGAGTGGGTGTTCCATTCTTCAGCTTCTTCCAGACCAATGGCTCTGACACTGTCAGGGAGACAGGGGCCGGCCAAATGGCTGTGCTGTTTGCTTAGTACTTTTTTTGGTCACAGATCTGTCATACTTCCTCTTCCCTGATGGCCTTACTTCCTCATGCTTGATCCTTGGAAAGTCCCCTGGCCCACATTTATTTGATTCCTTCCTCTAGGGGCCACCTCTTTTTACCCACCCTTTCATTTTTCCCAGCTGAGATTCACTCTAAGGTCGACCACTATAACCATTGCCTTGCATAGTGCCCTTCCCCCTCCAGTGAATTTCATCAGCCAAATCCTACCCTGATCAGATCTAACTTTCCTCTAAGCCCCAAGCACAGGAATGAACCTAAGTGAGAATCATACAATACTGGGTAGTGTGACTTTAAACTCGAAGGTGGGGCGGGGCAGTAAAAAAGGCCTGGATTTGATCTTCCTTCACCAATCCTTTGGGCAATAGTCAGCACTTAGAGCAAACTGAGGAAATATATCCATTTTGTGTGTGTGTGTGTGTGTGTGTGTGTGTGTGTGTGAGAGAGAGAGAGAGAGAGAGAGAGAGAGAGAGAGCGCATGCACGTGCCCATGTGCAGCACTGCTAAAAGGTAACACCCCTTAGATCAATTAGAAAAGTGCTTAGTTTCTACTGTGTTCAGTCTGTGCAGCATCCTGAAGATTAGGAGTGAGTGGTCCACTTCTCAGCCTGGTGGGCAAAATAAAATCTGGATTACAGCTCTGACTTGCCCTTTTTGTTCTGCCACCACTAAATGGTCTGGCTTCCTCTATGCTCACAAACTGTGCCTTTTGTGTCGCTGAATGCATTGTCCTTGTTCCTATTCTAGTCCAGTCCTTATTATTGCTGTGCTATGTCCCATTGCTTCTCACCTACACACAATCTTTCTCCAGGTGTCTCCTCTTTTTTTCTGGGGGGGGGGGTCTAATCGTGGGGCCTGAACTCTGGGCCTGTGCTCTGTCCCTCAGCTCTTCAGCTCAAGGCTAGCACTCTACCACTTGAGCCACAGCACCACTTCCAGCTTTTTTCTTTTTGCTTATGTGGTGCTGAGGAATTGAACCCAGGGCCTCATGCATGCAAGGCAAGCGCTCTACCACTGAGCCACCTTCCCAGTCCCATGTCTCCTCTTTTGTATGATCAACTTTACCTCTTTAGATATTATTCCAGCATGCCAAATATGATGAATTATCTCCATCTTAAAATGCCCTTCCACAATCCTACTGCTTGGTTGCTGTTCTCAACAAAGTTCCTCAAGAAGTTTTTCTTCTCACCTCTCATTCTTTTAACATGCCCTAACCAAATTTTCTTCTCCAAACTTCCACTGAAAGGTTATACATCAAAGCTACTAGCAACCTTCAACAGACCAATTCAGTGTTTTTACTTTCAACACTTGACTAGAGATACAACTTAATACTAACTGTAAGGTCCTCTCCTGGATGGCGAGCAGACTCCACCCTCCTTGCAGCAAAGTATCTGCCCAGGACCTGCGTTACCTAGGCAACTGGGACACCTGGAAGAGGTCACATCTGCATCCTCTGAGGTCACATCTGAATTTGATGTGGCCACACCTTTCTCTGCCCATACCCTAGATAAGGCCTAGCCCAGGCCCAGACCCCCTCTTTCCCAGCTCTCTCTCTTTCCCAGCTCTCTTTCCCAGGCCTTTCCCAGCCATATGGAGGGCCAACTTGGCCTGGTGCCAGCCAGAACGATGAATAAACCTACCCCTTACCTGAACACCACGTGCGTGGTGCTGTTCTTACTCATCACTTCTTTGTAAAACCTAACACTAACCCTGATAGGTGGAGAGCCCTGGGTTTGATGCATAGCACCAGAAAGACAAAAACAAAATCCTTTAATCCTCTCAACTTAATTATTTTAGCAGTTATTTGATAAAGCTGATCACTTTCTCCTTCCTGAAACGATTCCTTTATCTTCCAAAATTCTACCTCTCCTTTTCTTCCTGTTTCTTCTCCTTAACCTCTAAGCTACTTCTCCCTAACAGATTCTGTGTAAAGGCTTAAAAGCATTTATGTGCTTATGAATTCCATTTTTTCCCATTTATACATCCAACTCAGTATCTCTACTTGGATGCAAAACAGGCAAATTGTTTTATGTATTTGTTTATATTTAATTATATTGTGTATTTGTTTATATTTATTTATATATTATGTATTTGTGTAGTACTGGAGCTTAGCTTTTAAGATGAAGGTTCATGCTCTACCACTTGAGTCACAGCTCCCATTCCAGCTTCTTGGTGATTAACTCTCACAGACTTTTCTGCCTGAGCTGGCTTTGAACTATAATCCTCAGATCTCAGCCTTCTGAGTAGCTACCATTACAGGCATGGGCCACTGGTACCCTGGCTAGGCAGGTTTTGTTTTTTGTTTTTTTGTCAGTTGTGGGGCTTGAATTCTGGGCCTGGGTGCTGCCCCTCAGCTCTTCAGCTCAAGGCTGGTGCTCTACCACTTAAGCCACAGCACCACTTCTGGCTTTTTCTGTTTATGTGATGCTGAGGAATTGAACTCAGGGCCTCATACATGAGAGGCAAGCACTCTACCACCCAGCCACCTTCCCAGTCCCTAGCTAACTTCTAAAGTGACAAATATGAAATAACTCTTGACTTCCTCTACTCCAACTCATTAAACAGCACCAGTATTAACACAGTCATTAAGCCCTGAAACTAGGAATCACCAAAGGACCTGTTTTCCCACACACTGTCATCTAGGTTCAAATCCATTACAATTAATATATATCTAACTAAAACTAAAATAAGTAAGGTTTAAACCAAAATAAGAATGTTTTTTCCATTTTTGTCTTTTGCAACCATCTTTGTCCAAGCTAACATAGAAACTAGTTTCTCAGTGGGTGTTAGTTACTGCATTCTTAGTGTGCATTTCACACACACAGCAAGGCTAACATAGAAAATGTGATTCAGATACAGTCATTTCTGGGCTCACTCTACTCTAAGGACTTCCTGTTGCTCTTATAATGGCCTGTAAACTACAGGGGCTGTCTGCCTTCTGTCTGGTGGGTTGATTCCACTCAGCCTTTTGCTTGTTCCGGCAACATGGAACCCACCTATGGGTTCATGGCTGATTTTTCTCTCAGTCTGGAAAAGGAGTTGCTAGCCTGATTGCTTCATATTTATGTGTGAATGTGCACACAGTGGCGTGTGTGGGTGTGTGTGTGTGTGTGTGTGTGTATTGGGGCTTGAACTCAGAGCCTGGGTGCTGTCCCTTAGCATTTTCCACTCAAGGTCGGCACTCCCTGGGCTTCTAACACTGTTCTCAGATCTCAGGCTCCTGAGTAGCTAGAATTACAGGCGTTAAGCAGATGGTACCCGGCTAAGTGTCTACTTTTTTTTTGAGAGAAAATATCAGGGCAGCTATAAAGTTACTTTATTTTTCTCATGCCACTGATCGCTGCCTACCACTTTTGCCTGGTTTACTGTCTCTGTGCCCTCTCCTACTCCATGAGATCGCAAGCTCCCAGAGCCCTGTAGGGCTTCATACACCCCCTGTGCCCAGAACAGTGCAGAGCACCTTCCTAGGTGCTCAATTAGCACTAGTCCAAGGGCCGAGCTTCTTCCGAATTCTATTCTCCCAGGTCCTCTGACCCCTCTTCATTTCATTTTCAGTGTTACCCCTTCTCCACCTCCTCTCCGTCCCCCCGCCGCCGCCCCGAAGCCCACGCTCCCAGCTCTCAGCCAAGCATAGTAATTCTCATCAGCGCCCACACCTTCACGAGCGTCTCCTTTAAGCCAACTCGGGAACGCCAGCGGGGGGTGGGGCCGAAACCCCGCCGACGCGGACTCCGAGAGGCGGGGCGGAGCCGGGGGGCGGGGCCTGCGTGCTTGCGTGCGTGCGCGTTCTCGAGGCGCCGCCGCCGCCGCCGCCGCCGCCGCTCCCGAGGCTGCTGCCGCTGCCGCCGTCGTCGCGCAGAGCCGGGTCCTGAGCCGGAGCCACGGCCGTGAGGAGGGAGGAGGAGGTGGAGGAGGAGGAGGAGGTGGAGGAGGTGGTGGAGGAGGCGCCGGACCGGGGGGGTGAGTGAGGGGCGGGGAGCCCCAGCCGGGCCCTGAGGGAGCGGGGGGCTCGGGTCGGCCGAGTCGGGGCTTGAGGCGGCTCGTGTCGCCGGTCAGTCCTTGGGCTCCCCCTTCCTCCTCCGCGTTTGCTTTCCACGGTGTCCGGGGCGGCGGCCCTGGCGGCCCGGGGGGCCCGGCGGGCGGGAGGGGCCGGGGCTCGGGAGGCCCGGCCGCGTCGTCAGCTCCGGAGCCAACCACGTCCGCGGGACCGAGCCGGTCTGCTGTGGCCGGGCCTGCGGGAGTCGGTCGGGAGGGGCCGGGCTGGGTGTGGGAGAGAAAGAGGACATTGTGTCCCCCACCCTCCCAACTCTCCGCGGTGTCACGGCACACAGCCGGGTCCCCTCGCGCTGTCCGCGCGCGGACGCGGCGTCCCGGCCCTGGCGGCCACGGTTGCAGATTAGACCTCGCTGGCCTCCCTCCCCCCCGCCCCCCTCCGCCCCGGCTCCGGAGCGGGCCCCGCCGGGGTCAGCGCTTCCTGCACACCCAGCGTGCCCTTTGCGGGGCACGCGCGGGAGGGGCTTGGGGGGGTGTGCGGGTGACTTGGAGCGTGGCCCTGTCGGTGTGCACTTCTGTCAAGGGTTCGGGAACCTCCTCGTCTTCCTTTATCCCCCCCCCCCCCCGCCCTCCGCCCTTCCCGTGGAGAGGGCTGACATCTCGACGTCGCACTCCACCTCCAGCCCCTTTCCCGCCCTCGTTTCCCCTTGTCTTCTGTGGCATGCCATGTGTGCGATTTTTCAGCATTGCTTTCTTTCCTCCCCCCCCCCCACCCCGATGTCTGCCGCTTACCTAAATTTTGTTAGGAAAGAGGTCACGGTGTTTCCGTCACACGAGGGATTTTGATGGGAGTGTCGCGCATTGGTGAGATTGTGGCTTGTCTCTCTCTCTCTCTCTCTCTCTCTCTCTCTCTCTCTCTCTCTCTCTCTCTCTCTCTCTCTCTCTCTCTCTCTCTCTCTCTCTCTCTCCCCCCCCCAGGCAGGAAGTTAAGGACGGTGTCTTCAGCCGAATTGTGTAATTTACAGCTGTAGGGAGAAAGAGGAGGGAGGGGACAGACCGACGAGATCTCCACGTACACTGAAAAATGAAAAGTTTTAAGGGACCTTTGACCCCCGGGGGAGGAAAGAAAGAACTAGTTTGGAGGAACTGGGTATTCCCTTTTGAAAGGGAAAATCGTGTCATTTCTTTGAAGGGAGGAGTGTGTAAGGAATGGAATAACGGGGCAGGAGGTTAATGGGCCACAGCTTTGCATGTAGCCACTGTGTTCTGTTTCTTAGGTGGCAGATGATTTTTCCCCCCTGCATTTTTATTTATTTAGTTTTTCTCACTACAGTAAGAAGTGTCAGTTCTTGGGGTGCGTACCTTCAAAAGCGTGTAAAAAGGCAGTCTCTCAAGAGATGTTGCTGGAAACAGGATTTGGAAACTTTCTTTGGGTTTCCTGTCAGAATGTGTGGGGGTGGGCATGCCTTCGTGTAGTTTTCCTGTCCTTTTGATGTAGTTGATTTCTGCAATACTTTGACACAATAAAGCAGTATATTAGGCCCCAGATTCCTTTCTTTTACTGTTTTTCTGTAACACTTTCAGTTTCGAAGTTGTATTTGTATTGATTGGTATTAAGTATGACTTTGACATTAATCTTGTTTTTTTTTTACCATTTTGAGTTGGGTTCTACTTCAGATATGGTTAGAAGTGTAAATACGGAGTATAATACATGCTTGATATTTGTTGCACGAATTAATGATTACAAAGGTGTGCCTAGTAATTTTGAAAAATATTTTAAAAGTACTACAAAAATATGTAAAAATATTTTAATTCCAGTATCTAAAAATGGTAATTCTTAACCTTTTCTAGGCCACTGACATCTCTGGGAAAATGATGAAGTATATGGCTTGTTACTTCAGCAAAAAGCAAACAAAAAACAACTGGTGTTTTTGCACAAAACTTGACAATTTCAGGGCTCTGAAGCCAATCATAGACATTGTCTTACCAGAAAACTGGAATTGATGTTATTTCAGTTTCATATAAAAACTACTCGTCTTTGTTCATTTCTGTGTTGCTTCAGAAATAAAAGTATTTTCACTTAATATGCTAAATTTTGGATCTTTGGGAATAAAGCTTAAAAGTGATTGTTACTGCAAATTGTTTTTGGAGAAAAGTTAAATATTATCAGTCATTTTTAATTCAGTGTACATGACTTCTAAGGAAGTAATTTTGTTCTAGTCTTGTTCGGCAGCATAAAATCATAGTGACCTATTTTTTTATTTGTATAAACTACTTTTTGACAATAGGATCAGCAAATGTTCACAAATGATTCATTTTTTCTATTTTCTTACAATTTTGCTCATATATAGTTTTTCTTGACATTAATAATTACATCACTATTGAATATTCTCAGCAGTACTTAATTGAATGACTACTATGTAGATAAAGTCCTTACTGTTACAGAATTTGTATTCTAACCAGGAGGGACAAGGCATAACCAAATAAATACAGAGTGATAAGAGCTGTATAGAAGACTAATGTAATGTGAGGGGTAAGACAAGAACATTGGGTAGAGAAGACTAGATCTGATACCTGAAGAAAGTAAGGGATGTGTGTTCTCTGGGGGGGGATGGGTGGGAAGTGCAGAGAACCTCTTGTGTGTGTATATAGCTAATGTGGCCAGTGTGACTGGAAGACACCGTAAGCAGGAGGGAAAGTGAGAGGGCTTGAGATGAGAAAAGTAGCTGGGACAACTGTAAGACATTGTAGGCCATAATAGTAAGCACTTTGGATTTTGCTTTGAGTGAGATGGAAACTGTTGGAGAGTTTTTTAATAAAAGAGAGACCTGTTCTGACTTAAGTTTGTGAACATCATTCTGACTGCTCTGGAAATCAACTTGAGTTGGGTGCTGGGGAGAGGACTAGAATCCAGAAGACAAATTGGGAAGTAAATCTTTTTATTTCTTCCCCAGTGTTGGGGAGTTTGACCCCAGGGCCCTGTTACAGTTGAGTTAATTCCACATTACTGTCTTCATTTTTATCTTTTTAAAGTGATAGTAAAATAGCTCATCTTCTGGCTCTTGTACATATAGGTAGTTCCTGTTCCTTTCCTCATGAAAATAACAATGAAATTGACTTATGTAGGCAGCATTTCTTTTCTTTTGACATAGTTCTTGGGATTTATTTCTAAAGGGATTAAAGTATGTAAATATATTTGTCTGCTATTTATCAAAATTGCCTTAAAAGAGTTGATGTCCTAGTTTTTTCACTCACAGTTGTTGAGCATAAGTTTCAGGGCAGTTTCATTTTCTTTATTAACATTTAATAGTTTCAGCAGGGAGTGTAGATGGCTTATGCTTGTATTCCTAGCTACCCAAGAGGCTGAGATCTGAAAATCCCCTTTTGAAGCCATCTCATACAAATCTGAGAAACTCTTAATCTCTAATTAAGCAGCAAAAGGCTGGAAGTGGAGCTGTGGCTCAAGTGGTAGAGCACCAGACTTGAGTGAAAAAAAGGATTGCAAGCACCTAGACCCTGAGTGTAAATGGTACTGGTGTGCACTAACATGCATGTGTGTGCATGCACATACATACACACACAAAAATAATGGTTTTAGACACAAAAATGAGAGCTTCTAGGTTAGGTTGAATTTAACTCACCTCTATTCAACATTTAAGCACAGAATGCTGATTATTGGGATATGCAGATGAATTAGTCTCTGCTCTTGGGAAGTTTTTACGTTGGGTTCTAATTTGTAATATAATAAGCATTCTAGATATTCCTACTATTGTCTTTTACTCATAAACTTTATTAATGTGTTGTTGGTGATCTCTGTATAAAATAGGCATTCCAGATGGGCATCCAACTTTTCATATTGGTAATTACTTTTTTCTTATAAAGGGATTTCTAATGATCTCTGTAATTTGTTTTATCTGATGTTTAAAGAATCTTACAGATTTTGCTTAGCATCTTACAGATTTTGTCTCATGTTTTGTGCCTTGCAATGCATCAAGCGATGAGTATTTTGTTGAGTTTTTAGATTTTGTAAATTTTTAAATGTTATTGTATAGGTGATGAACAGAGGAGTTACAGTTACATAAGTCTGATTAAAAAGTGCATTCCTTAAACAGTGTCACCCCTTTACTTGTGATTATAACTAAAAAGATTTGGTTTTGTTATATAGGGTCAGCTTAACATCTTTGCAGTTTTTCTTAGTTTATGAAAATGGATGATACTAGTTTTGAGAGAAATTAAACCACTGTGAGGCTTTGCTTGATATTCCTGGTTCTGAAATCTAGATAGCTTGATTTTGGCATGAGCATGATTTGACCTCTGTAGAAAGGGTTGAACTAACTTGAGTTACCAGAAAGCACCTGACATGTTAGAAACCCACCTCAGATTACTTCTCAGCTCATTAAAAAAATTTAAATATTAGATAAAATAACATGTATAAGGCATTTTATATCTTAATACTGTGATATCTTAAAAAAGTGAACATAAACTTACTTCATGTTTGTTTTTCAAATTAATCTTTTGTAAAGAGTTATGGTATATATTTCCAAGTATTTGGGGTTTATTCTTATGTTATATAATTACTGCATAACTTAATGTCAGATTCTTGTAATGATATTAGCATTGAACAAAAATATTTAAGCTTTTATCTATTACTGAGACAGGCCATCCAACCATTTTTGTGTGGGGAGTGACTACAAGTGGTAGTTTTTTTGTGTGTGTTTTGCATTCTATATATGAATGTAAGTCACATATTGAATTCTTTGTTGTTTGAGATGACTGTTTAAGAGAGCAATTTGTTTCAAAGTTAAATGACCCAGATAAGTATTGAACCTATAAGCTTAGCTTTGTTCATTATCATAATGTTCTGATCAACAAAGCAGTTCACCAGAGAACTGTGCCATGCTCTCATTTCCTCTTGAAACTAGGCTTTTTAGAGAAGGTACAAGCATGCATATGTGTATGCATGCATACACACACACCAATTCAAAAAATTGTGTGTGATTATTAAGGTAGTGTTAAAAATTTCATGCTTTTATAATAGGTCTAAAAGTCCAATATAATTTCAAAAGTATATGGTATACACAGGGATGATTAATTCTTTTAGAAATAAACTTCAATTATTAGGCAAGAAAATTGCTTTCTTAAAAGCATTTATTTAGTTTATATAAGTTTATGTTAGCTAAGTCTGAATTTTTTTTTTTTTGGTCCGGTCGTGGGGCCTGAACTCTGGGCCTGGGCGCTGTCTCTCAGCTCTTCAGCTGTAGGCTAGCCCTCTGCCACTTGAGCCACAGCGCCACTTCTGGCTTTTTTCCTTTTGCTAATGTGGTGCTGAGGAATTGAACCCAGGGCCTCATGTATGCAAGGCAAGTACTCTACCACTGAAACACCTTCCCAGCCCTAAGTCGGAAAATTTTTCACTATACCTCTGTCTAATATTCCCAGTCTTGTGTCTTTTACTTATTTAGTTCATAAATTGCTAGAGATGATTGAATCGTCAAAGTGTGGGATGGCCAAAGTTGACTAAATGTGAAATTAAATGTGTAATTCTGTGTTTAGTTTCAGAACATATTTAAATTAGGCCATATATATATATAGTTTTTGCAAAGCTGTGCAAAAAGTAAGAACCTTTTTTGTTGTTGTTCATGATAGGATGTAGTTTAGCTATGAAAGACATTAAAGAAAAAATATATATTTGTTGTTGGTTGTGGGACTTGAGCTATGGGCCTGGGCACTGTCCCTGAACTCTTCAGCTCAAGGCTAGTGCTCTACTACTTGAGCCACAGCGCCACTTCTGGTTTTCTGGTGGTTAATTGGAGATAAGAGTCTCATGGACTTCCTTGCACAGGCTGGTTTTGAATCGTGATCCCCTCAGATTTCAGCCTCCTGAGTAGCTAAGATTACAGGCATGAGCCACCGGACCGGCACACGGCAAGGCAGAATTTTAAAGACAAGCAAAGAGAACTAGATCCAAACTCCATTTGGACCAGTCCCAAGTGGAACTTGCAATATTCTAAGTCAGTAGGGGAAAGTCTCTTTCTACAGGCTGAACATTTCAGATCTGTCAAATGTGTAATCCAGAGAGTAAATTCATTCACTGTATTTTCAGTGATATTTAAAACTTGGTTTATAAATAGAACCATTCTGTTCTAGACAAGTTGACTATATTATAGAACATTTAAAAAGCAACCACTAAGTTAATTCTTACAACAGTGGAATTTAGCACTAACCTTTGAATCTTATGTAGTTTACATGTTAGCCCAAATCTGTTGATACCTTTGGAGCTTCCCTTTACGTCCAATGTGAAAATGTTGCAAAATTTCATTAGGGGATTTCAGATTAAGTTATTGAACACATGTTTGATCCAGAATTAGGCTCTTTGATGTCTACTGAGATATAAATGTGTAGTTCTACTTTAATGAGCTTATAGTAGTTAGTGGTTTATTTTGTGTTTGATGATGCCCAAAATGTTTATAAATAAATGTATTTTATGGTAGAATAAAAATGGAATAATTGCCATTTCTAAGTGAAATGATTATATAAAATTTTCTCTTACTTGTAAACCACTCTTTGTATGGGCCTATTTTCTTTTTTGTTGTTGTTTTGTGTAGGTCCTGGGGCTTGAACTCAGAATCTAGGTACTGTCCTTAAGCTCTTTTTGCTCAACGATACTGTTCTGCCACTGTGAGCCATAGCTCTACTTCCTGGACTTGTTTCCTAACAGCTTTTTAGTGCTAGAGAAAAATCAATTTCTTAGTTGCTTAAAATACAGCAAAATAAGAATTATAGGTTGGGGATACCTCAGTGGTAAAGTCTTTGCTTAGCATGTGTAAGGTTGTGGATTCACACTAAAATAAAATAAAAAATAAAGAATAATTTACTCAGCTGCTTGGTTTATTTTAGTCAAGGTATTTGTAAATAACTTTTCTATATATATACATATTCATGCACATAGTAGGGAAGTTATTTTCTTGTTTAGTTAGCAATTTTAGTTTATGTTTAATGTTGGAAGATTTTTTTTTGTAGAAAAGCTTGTTATATTTTCTTCCACATTGATTAAAACTGTTTTGTGCCACTTAAGCTACCCATGTACTAGAACAGAAATGTGTGAATATACAAAATGGATCAGTTGGCTGGGAATGTGGCTTAGTAGTAGAGTGCTTGCCTAGTATGCATGTAGCCCTGGGTTCAATTCCTCAGTATCACATAAGCAGAAAATGCCTGAGTTGGCACAGTGGCTCAAGTGGTAGAGTGCTAGCCTTGAGCAAAAGAAGCTCAGGGACAGTGCCACGGCCCTGAATTTAAAAAAAAAAAAAAAAGCATCAATTTGCATTCTTGTGTTTTTGTTTGTGTCAGTCCTGGGGCTTGAACTCTGGGCCTGGGTGCTGTCCCTCAGATCTTAAGCTCAACGCTAGCACTCTACCACTTGAGCCACAGCACCACTTCTGGCCTTTTCTGCTTATGTGGTGCTGAGGAATTGAACCAGGATCTCATGCATGCAAGGCAAGCACTCTACCACTGAGCCACCTTCCCCTCCCCTCAGTTTGCATTCCTAATAAATATTAGTAGCCTGCCAGCTTTATGTCAAGTTCTCCTTGCCCCCTGAAGTGCTTATAAGTCAATAATAGTATATTTAGTTTGTAAAATGAGAGTAGTTTTTCTGGTCTTTCTTTTTTGTATATTTTGAGTTAGGATTAATTGAACATTTTTTAAAATTTTCAATAGACATACACAATAAAAACAACCCATTTAACTGTTGTGCTTTCTTTTTTTTTAATTTTTATTTTTATGTGTGCTTTCTTTTAGTGAATTGGTTGACTTTTAGATAGTGGGCCTTGTACAGTTTATGATATCCTTTATACAATCTAAAAGTAAACATGAGCATAATAGAAGCTGGAAACAAAGCAAGTATGATTTCTTTGTCCTAGGAAATGTAGTTCCTATTCTAAGTCATGCCTTTGTTAGGGTCAGGATCATTTTCAGTGTATATCAACTTTTTTTTCTGTTTAAAGAAAGCTATGTTACAAAAGCTGTGGCAAATTTTGACATTAGGTATCATCCATGATTCTATTATACAGAGAAAATTACTATTAATGTTGAAATGTATACATTTCCACCTCTTTCTTTGAATGTACAATGTTTTAAAATTTTTACAAAAATTAGAACTATAACTTATACTATTTTCTCCCTCCCCCCCCCCCATCTGGATATTGGTCTCCTAGTATAGAACATTAAGGTTGATTCTTTATGGTATTACTATTTTAAATAATAGTGAGATGGACATTTTTGTACATTTGTCTTTGATTGCATCTGTTTTTTTCTTTCCCCCTTTAGGATAGATTTCCAGAAGTGGGATAACTGGATCAGAGGGGTGGTTATCCTGTATAAGAGTGTGTGTCTCACTGCACCTTCAATGCCATTGAGTAGGTCAGTTTTTACAATCTTTGCCAATTTGATAAATATCTTTTATATTTGTGGGTGGTAATCACAGAACCCTCATAAATACTTTTTAAAGCCATTATAGTGTGTAAGTAGTAATTTTGTAGTTTCTTCTAAAAGGTTGGTTTGATGGGTATAAAAATTACTTATGGAATCAGTTTTGTCATTAACTAAAAGCACTATAAAATTGAAATTGAACATTTTTTTCAGAGAGAAATAGGATTTTGATGTTCTCTTACTAAAATAACAAACATGAAAAAGCTTGTTTTATAGTATGTAATGTTATGGATGACAAAATTATTTCAGATAGCTGAGGGGCAGTAATCACATGGTACTAACTTTATAAAGAGATGGCTTTGGAAGTAGGCAAATCCTTCCTTGACTACTTACTAAGTGCATGCTTTGAGATAACTTATAGACTACTATGTGTTTTGATATTTCTAAACTTTGAGCTGTCCCCTCCTTTTTTTTGGTGGTTGTACTGGAGTTTGAGCTCAATGGCTTTGAGATTATTGGGATAATTGCTGTTACTTGAACTATGAGTGTCTAGCCTTTTAGTTTTCTTTTCAGATAGTGTCTCTCACTTTTTGCCTGGGGTCAGCCTTGAACCTGATCCTCCTACCTATGACTTCCTGTCTAGCTGGGATAACAGGCACTTGACAGAATACTTGGCGGTTTTGTTGAGGTGGAGTCTTTCTAAAGTCAGCTGGGCTGGCCTCACCTTAAATGGCAATCCTTCTGATAACCTGCTTCCTGAGTAGCTGGGTTTGCAAGTGTGAGTCTCTGCACCTGGCCTAAACCTTGGCTTTCCTATCTGAAAAGGAAGAATAATGATACCCACATCACAGGATTGTTGAGAGGATTAGAAACCATATGTAAGAATATTTGGCACATAGTATTTTCGGCAAGCTGTTTTTGCAGCATTCACAAGTGCTAGTGGACTGAACATATCAATTAAACGAGCAGAGTGACAGAGTGACTTTGTTAAGCAGCATAGAAAGTTAAGAAGCATAGTGAAATATGTAGCAAAAAAATAATTAGGAGCTGAGTATATGCTCTTTACTATTGCTTTTATGTATTCCTGTTCTCCCCTTTTAATTTTCCCATTAAAAATATGTATATGAGTTGGCAAGTGCCATTTTAACTCATTCTAATGCCTAATTCTAGGTTTTAGTATACTTTACAATGGCTGAATAAATACATAAGTGAGTTGGCCTGAAAGTGATAATAATATTTCTTTTTGACTGATAAGGAAATTAACATGAATGGTGATTATCTACTTGGTATTGTCCACTCAAGAAAAGAAGCAACCCTCAATTTCTTTAAAATATAGGCTGGGATCCTTCCAAGACATTGTATTTTTAAAACAGCAATTGCATAATTTCTTAACCTTTCTTTTATTTTTATATATTGTCTAAATTTAGAAATTAAGCCCTTATTATTACAGTGGGTTTTTTTTCTTCCATGTTGAGAATCAAAACCTAGGGCCTTATGAGTGCTAGGCAAGTATTTATCACTGAAATACATTCTTAGCTTACTGTTTTTGTTCAGATCTCCTTTTCAAAGGTAATCTTACAATTTAAAAGAAAAGAAAAGAAAATGTAGCACATAGTGTTAGGAATTGTATATATGTGACTTTTTAAAAGTGTTCTCTTTTGGTTATGTGAAATTGTAAAAACCCAGGTCTGGTCAACTAAATGATACTTCATTTTACTAAGGTAACCTCAGATATTCAAAGCAGTAAATGTCAGGAAGAAAGTGGAGCAACGTTACAATGGATTAACCTGTATCCCTATTTAAACATTTTGTTTTTTCCCTTCCCCTCCCCAAGCTAGAGAAGTGTCTATACAAGATGCAGGGTAATGGCATCAAATACAGTGAAAACAGGGGTTATACCTTGGGGGAGGAACATAAAAGCAACAACATTATGTTGAAAAACGAACTTTACAATTTAGGCGGGGAGGAGAGAAGTGGGAGTGTAGAGTGTAGTTGTGGAGGTGGGAGGGAAGGAAGGGTAGGGGAAAAACAAAGGAGGAGGTAACAATGCTTGATAGGAAATGTACTCATGACCTTGCTCATGTAACTGTGACCCCTCTGTACGGTATTTTTACAATAAAAAACGCATTAAAAAAAAGTGGAGCAGTGTGAAATTCGAAAGACTGACAGGTTTGGATTGAATTTTGAAGAAAAAGCTCTTTGAAATGGTGATATTTAATGTAGAATCTGAATGAGAAAATGATACACATGTAATGGTCTGCAAGAAGAGTTAACCAGGCAAAGGGCCCATTTGGTACAAAGACTGTGAACTAGGAAGCAGATAGTCATATATTTGAGAAATAACAAAAAGCCACAGACCGGAAAAATACTGGTTGATGAGGTTGGTAGGGGGAAAATATTAATTACAGAGATCCTTGGGAAATGGGAATGATCTTGTTACAATAATATAAAAAGAAGGTGGATAACATTTCTTTGTAAATAAATATGTAACTTCTAAATTTGAAGGTGGTATAATGGCTGACAACAGATCTATAGGGTAACCTGAAGTTTAGTTAGATATACATATAAGGAAAGACTTGGTGCGTTTAGACAATTATGATTTATAAGTTATGTTTTTCCCAGGGTCTGTGGAGATAAAAATGAATTATTTTTAGTATTGCAAAAAGCCTAGTAAACTTGTACATATGTTCTCAAGAGATTTAGACAAGCAAGATACGATCTTTTCTTGGACTAATAATTATGTAAACTCAAGTCTTTTGGTTATACATTTTTAAACATTGTGGTGGTTTGCAGGTTGGTAATGAAGTAAAAATATTGTGATTCCTGCTTAAGAACCTAGGGGGGTATTGCTTTAGTGGTAGAATGCTTGTATAGGATGCACTGGGCAGAAGGTTGAGGATGAAAAATGGTAGAGGAAGACCTGAGTTTCATTAGTTTTTAAATCTTCAAAAAATTTGAGACTTCTAATTAGCCTTTACTCATTTGACTAATAAAATGGCAATGTAGTTTGTAGAAAAAGCTCTTTGAAGGTATAAAATCCATGGAGAATAAAAGATTTTTCATACAAGTTAGAAACCACTGAAAACGTGATGGTCTCTGGAGGAACCTGGGAGAGAGAAGGAGAGTAGGAGAGTAGACCTTTTTCATCCCATTTAAATTGCACAGTAAATCTATGAAGTAGATTTTTTTTTTTTTTTTTTTTTTTTTTGTCGGTCGTGGGGCTTGAACTCGGCCTGGGCGCTGTCCCTCAGCTCTTCAGCTCAAGGCGAGCGCTCTACCACTTGAGCTACAGCACCACTTCTGGTTTTCTGGTGGTTTATTGGAGATAGGAGTCTCACGGTCTCTCCTGCCCCGGCTGGCTTTGAACCGCGATCCTCAGATCTCAGCCTCCTGAGTAGCTAGGATTACAGGTGTGAGCCACCAGCGCCCTGAAGTAGATATTGATATCACCCGATTTTTACAGGTAGTAAAACTCAGTAATTGTGTAATTTATGAAAATTCACACTTCTTTAGTTTTATATAGAGAACCATGCTGATGCCAAACTTACAGAAAGGTTAGCTGCAGTACAAGTTGGAAAATCAATAAACATTTCTGTCCTGCTTACATAAAACATGAATGAATGGGTAAATAAATGACTGAATGACAGGAAACTACCACTGTTGCTATAATTTCTTCTTCAGTACATTGTACCATTTTTTTTTTTTTTCTTTTTTGGGTCCGGTCGTGGGGCCTGAACTCTGGGCCTGGGCGCTGTCCCTCAGCTCCTCAGCTCAAGGCTAGCACCCTATCACTTGAGCCACAGCACCACTTCCGGCTTTTTTCTTTTTGCTTATGTGGTGCTGAGGAATCGAACCCAGGGCCTCAGGCATGCAAGACAAGCGCTCTACCACTGAGCCACCTTCCCAGCCTCATTGCACCATTTTCTTAGATGGGTCTAGAAAGTTTGTTCAGAAATTAGTGGCTTAAGCTCTTTTCTGTCTACTACTCTGAAATTTAAATTACTGATAATAAATTACACTAGAAATGTTTAGGCAGATAATAAAGAACAGACAGACATTGTAACTTTCTCTTAGCTTTTGCTTACTAAGTAATTTGTAAACTTCAAATTAAAAAAAATCTGCAATCAAGGTACAACTGTTTTTGGTTCTGTTTGTAACTCTGAATTATTATTGTAATTATTTAAAGTTTATTTTAGTATTCTGAACTGAGGTTATAGAATAACAAAGGTTTTCAGTTGACAATAATTGTCTGAGGTGATAGAATAACATTAAGTTCTTCAGTTGACAATAGTTGTCTGACCTTTACACTGGTGTATGTGTGTAATAGAGTTACATGTTCTTTCTATCTTCTATTAGTCTAAAATCAAATTGTGTAGTTTGTTTGGAAATATGAACTGATTATTAGGGTTTTAAATAAGTGTATAACAAATCACCTGAAATCATGTTTAACCAGGGAGAACAGTAGTATATCTCTAAGCCCCATGTTTATGACTTCTCTAAACCTTCAGATTAATACCTCGTAAATTTAATTTTACAGTTATTTAACCTGATTTTTTAATTAAACATAACTGAGTATAGTTATTTAAAATGCGTACTTACTCTAACACAACTTAATTACTAGACAGGGATCCACTCCTGTATTCATTTAAGTTGTGTTAGAGTAAGGTTGAGAAAGGTAAGGGACCATGATATACAATTTACCATTGGAGACCAGACTAGATTGAAAAAGAAACCTATTTTCACAAAAAGGAGAAATGAAAGCTAAAAGGGGTTGAATTAATGTAGAAGGAGGTAGGATACTTTGGATGAGATATTATAGCTTAATTAGATTTTCAAAGAGAATATGAATATGGTATGTCTATCACTGTTGTGGCAGTGTAATGATTACTATTCCTTGAAGTGTGCAATCTGTCTCCTTGGTTTGAGTTGGAAGTACAATAAACCTAGATAGAATGAAGAGGGTTGTTTTTGTGAAAACTGAACATATTTTAAATTTTATTTTGAGTTGTCTGATACTAAAGCTATAATTTTACAAGTCTATAAAAATAACTTTGTTGGTATTTTGGTTCTTGATATTGTCAAACTTTTTTCCCCTGCTGGATTTCTGTACCACAGCTCTAGACTGCCCTCCTGCTGCATGCAGTTTCACATTATAATTATATGATCAGTTTAATAAGGATATACATAACCTCTGATACATTTTCTTGCTTCAGAAAATTGTTTTTATATGAAGTACAATGTCAGTTTGTCATATAAATGTTTATCTTTTTAATGTAAGATTTTTATAAATTTAATTATATAAAAACATCAGATTATCTTAAATCTCTGGTTAGTGGTTTGGGAAGATGAATCTCATAATCAGATTTGCTTTTATTTGTATATTTTGATTTCCACATATTAGGATATATTACATTTACATGGGAAGTCTGGGACTTCAGTAACTCAAATAGTAATACCATATTTTTTTAAAGTTCCTCTTGTCTATTGAATACTGAGTTTCACTTAGGGCAAATTTGAGCTGTAAAATATCTCTTTGAACTATAAATAAATTTTTAGTAACTTCTGACTAATATCTCACTCAGATACAATTTTTAAATTGGAATATGTCAGCATTATAATTCAACAATCACCCAAAGTCTAATTGAAGCTATGAATAAGGAGGGTATTAGACAATGCAGTCATCTTATTATTCCCAGTATGCTTTATTTAGAACTGGACTACTGTCATCAATAGAACAAGCTTGAGATCATGTCACCACTCAGTGCCATCTGCTTATGTGGATGTAATAGTAGGTCTTAGAAAATGGCTATAAAGAATCATTGCTTTGTGGTTTTCTTAGCTGGCTCAACTTACATTCAGATGTGTCAGGCTGAATTTGAGTTTTACAGTGAATTACTACTTTTGATCTCTTGTAGCCATAATACTTCTTTAACCAGAAGTTTAACATCCCGTGTGTATTGACATGTGAAAAATTTTGATAGTATAAGAAAAAAAGTCTATTTAATCAGAAAAAAGTTAATGAAAAATCTAATACCTATAGAATTTTATATAAAAAATCCTGTCTCTTCCCAGATATGGTTAATATTCCACAGTAAAAATTATTTTCTTGAACGGGAGCCAGTGGCTCACATCTATAATTTTCTCTTACTCAGGAGTCTGAGATCTGAGGATTACAGTTCAGAGCCAGCCCAGGTAGGAAAGTCTGAGATTCTTATCTCCAATAAACTACTTAGAAAATGCCAAGAGTGGCAATGTGGCTTAAGTGGTAGCGTGCTAGCCTTGGGCACAAATAAGTTCAGGGATAGTGCTTAGGCCTTGAGCTCAAGCCTCATGACTGGCCAAAGTGTTTTATAGAAAATCAATCATAAAAGCACTCTTAAAGGGGAAAAGACAAATTACCAGTGTTTAGATGCTATAATTTTAGCTACTGTAATTTACTAGACTACATACATGCAAATTCCCTCCCCTTTTCCTTTCATTTTCTCCTTCAGTCTCTCCTTCCTTTCCCCTAACCTTACCCTTTCTTCCTTCCTCCCTTCTTTACCTTCTTTCAGATGGGGTCTTGCTATGCAGCTCAGTTTGGCCTTGGACTCTTAATATTCCTTTTTTTGGGGGGGGTCTGGTCGTGGGGCCTGAACTCTGGGCTTGGGTGCTGTCCCTCAGCTCTTCAGCTCAAGGCTAGTGCTCTTACCACTTGAGCCACAGCGCCACTTCCGGTTTTTTTCTTTTTGCTTATATGGTGCTGAGGAATCGAACCCAGGGCCTCATGCATACAAGGCAAGCGCTCTACCACTAAGCCACCTTCCCAGCCCTGAACTCTAATTTTTCTGCATCAGAGACCCCCACACAGATATGTACTGTCACACTTGGCTTATTTTCCTTTTTTTTTGGTAGGTTGGTGGGGCCTGAGCTCTGGGCCTGGGTGCTGTCCCTCAGCTCTTCAGCCCAAGGCTAGTGCTCTACCACTTGAGCCACAGCCCCACTTTTGGCTTTTTTTTTTTCAGTCATGGGACTTGAACTCGTCCTGGGAGTGTCCCTCTGTTCTTCAGCTCAAGGCAAACTCTCTACCACTTGAACCACCAATGTCACTTCCAGTTTTCTAGTGGTTTATTGGAGATCAGAGTCTCATAGATATCCTTGCAGGGCTGGCTTTGAACTACAATCCTCAGATCTCAGCCTCCTGAGTAGCTAGGATTACAGGCATGAGCCACCGGCGCCTAGTCACATTTACTCTATAGTTTGTAAACTAGAGCTTTTGCTGGACTCAAACAGGTTTCTTTAATTTGCTTTAGTAAATGGTGTGTGTTTGTTTATTTTGTCGGTCATGGGGCCTGACTTTGGGCCTAGGCTCTGTCCCTCAGCTCCTCAGCTCAAGGCTAGTGCTCTGCTCCTTGAGCCACAGCACCACTTCTGGCTTTTTCTGTTTATGTGGTGCTGAGGAATCGAACCCAGGGCCTCATGTATGCGAGGCAAGCACTCTACCACTGAGCCACTTTCCCAGCTCCTGGTTTTAGTTTTTTAGCACTAAATTTTTAGTGAAACAGTCTGTTTCAGTTATAAATTAACTACATATGCTATTATTAAAATCTTTAAATGTCAATTATAATACAGCAAGTAACTGCTGCCTATGAGCTGTGTGTACGTGTGTGTGTGTGTGTGTGTGTGTGTGTGTGTGTGTATCTGTATCTGTATCTGTGTCTGTGTCTGTGTGTACGTGTATGCACACATGCCGGTCCTAGAGATTGAATTCAGGGCCTTGGGGCTCTCCATAAGCCTTTTTGCTTCAGACTAGTGCTCTACCACTTGAGCTACAGCTCCATTTGGCTTTTTAGTGGTTAATTGGAGATAAGTCTCTCGTGAACTTTTCTGCCTAGAGTGATGGCTTTAAACAGGGATCCTGAAATCTCAGCCTCCTAATTAGCTAGGATTCTTTCAAATTAGATTGTAGATACTTTTGAATTAGATTTTCAGCCAGGCTTATTGGTGTACATCAGTCATACCATGTAATCCCAGCACTTGGAGTGCAAAAGCAGGAGAATTGCAAGTTTAAGAACCTGTCTCAGGGCTGGGGATGTGGCTTAGTGGTAGAGTGTTTGCCTTGGATTCATGAAGCCCTGGGTTTAATTCCTCAGTACCACATAAACAGAAAAAGCTGGTAGTGGCGCTGTGCCTCAAGTGGTAAAGTGCTAGCCTTAAGCAAAAAGAAGCTCAGGGACAGTACGTAGGCTCTGAGTTCAAGCCCTAGGAGTGCGCCTCCCCCCCCCCCCCCCCCAAAATGAGGGGCTGGGAAGGTGGCTCAGTGGTAGAGTGCTTGCCTCAGCACCATATAAGCAGAAAAAGCTGGAAGTGGTGCTGTGGCTCAAGTGGTATAGTGCTAGCCTTGAACTGAAGAGCTAACGAACAGCACCAGGCCTAGAGTTCAGGCCCCACGACCAACCAAAAAAAAAAAAAAGTGAACTGAGGTTTCCAAATGATCTCAGTGTTTTGAAATATTTGCCATTTAGATGAAGGGTAATTGTAATAAATAATACTTAGCACCCTGGCAGCTCAGACAAGATTGTTTTTAAGACAGGACTTTCTTGGAATTGAGTTGTTGTCACACATCAGTTAGGCTATACTGATTACAGAGAGGGTAATCTTGATTTGGATATGTCAGAGTTAAGTCAGTGCGACATGGTGGCTCATACCTATAATCCTAGCAATTCAGAAGGTAGAGATTGAGGAGGGTGAGGTTTGAGGCAAGTCCAAGAAAAAGTTACTGAGACCTCATCTAAACAAACAATGTGGGCATGGTGATTTTGCTCATGAAATCCCAGCTGTGTGGGAAGCATAGCTAGGAAAAGCATTGTTCAAGGCTTGCCTGCTCAAAAAGCCCTACTACAGAAATAACTAAAGCAAAAAGGGCCTAATCCAAACCCCTACATCCCACTTTTCCCTCAAAAAAGACTTGCACAAAATTGTTTCACCTCATAGGATTTTTTTTTTTTTTTTTTAGATTTTTGCTCCCCCTGCTTCAGCCTCCAGAGTAGCTGCAATTCCATGCCGATCATTCCATCCAGTTAGTGGCATTTTTTTTCATTAGCATGTTTGTAAAAAATAAATACCTTGCTGGGTACTGATGGCTCAGGCCTGTGACCCTAGCTACTCAGGAGGCTGAGATCTGAGGATCATGGTTCAAAGCCAGACTGCGCAGGAAAATCTTTGAGACTCTTATCTCCACTTAGAAACTCCAGAAAACCGGGAGTAGCACTTGGCTCAAGTGGAAGAGTGCTAGCCTTGCACTGAAGAGCTCAGGGACAGTTCCCAGGCCCAGAGTTCAAGCCCCACAGCAGACAAGGGAAAAAAATCTCAATTTTTTTATCTGTTGAGTAGGTTAAAAGTCTTATTCTTTGGTGCAGATTTTTTTTTAACGTTAGTGTTTTCTGAATATATACATGAAACTGATCTTTATACCTCAAGAGTTCAGTCACAAACAACAACTCATTCTTGAACTAATATAGTTAACTTTATAGTTAAATCTTTACGTTTTTCTATTCAAAGTATTATGAAAGCAATCTTTGGAAGTTCTCTTGGTCATAATTTTTGAAAAGTGTTTTTAAATTAAGTAATACATTGTGAAAAGAGTAAATACAATTATGCAAAATATACAGATGAAGAAAAGAATACAAATAATACAAAAGTAATTATCAGCTTGCTATATATGCTTACAGGATTTTCCTATAAAATATATGTAAGTCATCAAACACAGATGAGAATTGAAGATTAGAAGTGTTCTATTGTGGTATGCTAGTAAATAAAAATTTCCTTTTTCCAAGAAAAGTTCTGTTAGGATCCCCCTCTCCACATGTGCTCTTATTCCCTCTCATGGTGCTAGGGATTCAGGTTCTTGTGCATATAGGTAAGTGCTCTAGCACTGAGCTACATCCTCAGCCTTTGATTTTTTGAGACAGAACTCCTTGTATAGCTTAGGCTAGCCTTAGTTCACTGTCTCCCTTTTTCAGACTATTAGTGCTGAGATTACAGGCATGCACCACCACATCAGGCAAATATGCATATAGTTTTTTTGTGTGCCGCTACTGGGACTTGAGCTCAAGAGTCTCTTCTTAGCTAAGATGCTTTATTGAACTTCTAAGTTCATGTATGGTCTAGGGAAAAGCAAAGATTGAATTAAGGTACCATCTGTGCCAGATTTTCAAAGGCAAATATATAGATGTAGATAGTTACAGATCTCTTGTAATTCCTATAATTCTCTTTTAAAATTTCTTCATATTCTCTGCCACAAACTTTCTCATTTCCAGTATAGCAAGCTTGCCTTATTTATAAATGTATTACATGCCCAGTGAAAATAAGTTTTAAAAAATTTCAAAAACAGAAAACTTTTAATTTGGTGTATATGTTACACAGATTTCAGTTAGTCCTTGTATCACTTATATTTAAATTGTCATGTCATCTGTTGAATGTTTCCCTGCCCTTGATTTTGTGAAAAATCAGATTACCTAAAAGCAGAGTGTCCAAAAGGCAATATAAAAGTAAATGTAGTTAATTGAAATGACAAAGTGAAAATTTTAGATTTGTTAAAAGGCAGCATGTCTTTTTGGGTGGAAGTTGGCCAGCATTACAGGAAAAATGAATTCGTGTTTATAACTATAGTACTGAACTCCTGAGCATACATGGTTTTTCTTGAGCATATATGATCTTCTTGTTAATTCTATATCAAGGATCCACTATGTTGGCTCAGTAATAGTTTGTAACACATTAATACACTACATAATGATGTTTCAGTCAGTGATGGTTCACATATTCAACACTGGTCTCATTAGAATACAATGGAGATGAAAAATTCCTATTTTCAAGTGATGATGGAGCATCGTAAAATTCTAGCTCAACTCCTAACTCGTTTGTGGTAATGCTGTTATAAACAAACCTGCATTGCCAGTCTTATAAAATTGTTACCTGATAATTAATGATTATTTCTGTTTTATGTATTGGTTTTACTGTGCTTTGAAAGGTAAGATGTGAAGAAATGTTTTATAGAAATACTCTATACTGCTGGCCTCTGGTGGCTCACGCCTGAAATCCTAGCTACTCAGGAGGCTGAGATTGGAGGATCACGGTTCAAAGCCAGCCTGGGCAGGAAAAGTCTGTGTGACTCTTAATGTCCAATAAACCACTGAGAAAACTGGAAGTGATGCTGTGGCTCAAGTGGTAGAGTGCTAGCCTTGAGCTGAAGAGTTGAGGGACAGCGCCCAGACCCAGAATTCAAGCCCCATGACTGACCAAAAACAAAAAAAAACAAACACATTCTATACTAACGTACTAGTAAATAAAAATTTCATCTTCAAAGACAGCTTTAGTTGTTTCCCATGTATCTGCCCTTGCCTTTTTCTACTTTAAATAATGTTTGTTTTAAAATAATTTGCTATTTTACACTGGCAGCAGCCTCCTACATATCATGTTAACCACAGCTTTTCTTTTTTTTTTTTTTTTTTTTTTTTTTGGGTCCGGTTGTGGGGCCTGAACTCTGAGCCTGGGCACTGTCCCTCAGCTCTTCAGCTCAAGGCTAGCACTCTAGGACTAGAACCACAGCGCCACTTCCGGCTTTTTTCTTTTTGCTTATGTGGTGCTGAGGAATCGAACCCAGGGCCTCATGCATTGCAAGGCAAGCGCTCTACCACTGAGCCATCTTCCCAGCCCTAACCACAGCTTTTCATTGAGTCAGTTTCTTATGTTGCTTGGTTTAATTGCATCTTGTTTTGTTCATTATAACCTTAGGAGTAATATATTTTTCTATAAAACATATATGTATATATGTATGTATATGTGCATATATGTGTATGTAACACATATATACACACATATATGCCATATATCAGTGTGGAGTAAGATTTAAGTGTGCATGTTATACTTGGATGGCAATGAAAGCCTAGTGATTAATTTCTCAGAAGATAAAGTGATCATGAATATAGATTAAGGAAAATCTACAGCATTTGGACACTGCTGATTAAACAGACAAGGAGGCCAATAAAACGATATGGTGGTATGGTTAGCCACACAGATATTAGAGCCCTACTGCCTGGATTGTAATCCTGGTTCTATTATTTACTTCTATTGAATTTAAAGAAACAAAGTGGTTTGAACTCACAGGAATATTGTAAGGATTAAAAATATTACATCTGTAAAGTGTTCAAACAATATATTATACCAGGTAAGTAGGAAAAATAATAGCTACAATAAATTGATTCTTTATTTGTATAGGCTAGCCTTGAACTTAGGATCTTCCTGTCTTAGCCTACCATATGCTGAGATTAGAGCCTTATGCCATCACTTCTGGCTTTGCTTTTTTTTTTTTTAACCTCTTCTAAACAGTTCAAGAGTTTAGGACCATATGGTTGCTTTTGCAAATATATTGGCTCACCATGATCTGCATGTTTTATCTGTGGATTCTACCAACTGCAGCAAAAACAATTAGGACATTTCTTGAACATGTACAGACTTTTTTCTTGTCAAGACAGAATAACAATTATTATCAGAAGTGGTGCTGTGGCTCAAGTGGTAGAGTGCTAGCCTTGAGCTGAAGAGCTGAGAGAGAGTGGCCAGGCCCAGAATTCAAGCCCCACAACCAACAAAAACAAAACAAAAAAACAGTTATCAAAGCTTTTTCAGTATATTATTACAAGTAATGTCAAGATGACTTAAAATACAGTGTATAGATTTTATGCAGCTACTGTGCCATTTTATGTAAGGGACTTGAGCTGGGCACAGTTGTTCCTTGGAACCAGTCGCTGGGAACAACCAAGGAGCAGCTGTGCCTAGCTCTGCTGTTAGAGATCAAAAGAGTAACCATAGACCAAATGGGTTGGACTGAATCTACTTATGGACACAAAAATATGAATTTGTATATTTTTTCAAATGTCAATGTATTTTTTAAACTTTACTTTTTTTAAGGAAAAAATTAATAATATAAAAACATTCTTAGTTCATATGCAACACAAAAACAAGCAGTGAACTGGACTTAGTCTATGAGTAAAGTTTGCTGATCTTTGAATAAAGAAACCTCACATTCTAACAACTGTTTTAGAAACTTTTATCTTTCTTCACCATGCCTTTAAAAAAAAAATCTTTTTCTTGGTATCTATACTTGGTACAATAAGAAAAAAATATAAAAGGAGGAGGTGTCAACGCTCGATAGGAAATGTGTTCATTACCTTATGTAACTGTAACCCCTCTGTACAGTATTTTTACAATAAAAATATATACAATAAAGCATAATATATATATATATTGCATGAGATTTAGAATTTTAAAATGCCTTTTTAAATTTCAGTGATTTGAATTCAGGACCTTATGTAAGCATACTTGAACCAGGCCTCTGCCTTTTTATCACTTTATTTTTTTTTTGATAGGGCTTGTGCTTTATGCCTGGAGTTAGTTTTGGCCTATGATCTTCCTACCTATGCCTTACATAACTGAGATCATAAGGTACACGATCATATCTGGCATTTTTTGTTAATATGGAGCTTTGCTAATTTTATTTTTTTGTCAGTCATGGGGCCTGAACTCTGGCCCTGGGCGCTGTCCCTCAGCTCTTCAGCTCAAGGCTAGCTCTCTACCACTTGAGCCATAGTACCACTTCTGACTTTTTCTGCTTATGTGGTACTGAGGAATCGAACCCAGAGCCTCCCTTGCATGCAAGGTAAGCACTCTCCTGTTGAGCCACCTTTCCAGCCCTCTTGCTAAATTTGTGATGAGTGTTGAACTATGTTTTCCTAGTCTCTCCTTTCTGAGTAACTAGAATTATAGACATGTGCCACCTACACTTGGCCCCTAGAACTTAAAATGTATAATCACAGCTTTATATTTAAACTGCTTATTAACACATATGTGAAACAACAAAAGTTTGTACTTTGTCCTCCTCAAACAATGTCATATATAATTATATTAGGGTTCTTGTGAAACAAGCAACGGAAGCACCACTAAGTATTCTTATTCACTGTTCAGCAACAGTCCTTAGCAACTGTATATATGGAATCAGGTATCTGCAGCATCCGTATTAAAATACTAAAACTAAAATGCCAAAAAACCCTCAAAAAAATTAAAAAGCAAGAAGCTAGACCTTGGAAATCTTGAGAACTGGAACAGTTTGCAGAGGTGGAGCCTTGGTAGCAGTATGGAGCTAAGTATCATTAATATGCCAAAGCCCTCATGAATCTATTTTCACTTTACTTAAGATTGAGCTTCCTGAGAATCAGCCTGATTGGCCTAACTTGAGTCTAGTTGAATGGAACACATTGAGTAACCTTTCTACCAAAACTGTACACAAGGATTATTTCCCAACAGAGTGAAGATCACCTCAGTTACCAAAAGAGGATGACATGCAAAAATAGCAAATACCCAATTGATCATAGATATCCACATTGAGAGTTAGCAGATAAAGACATAGCCATACCCATGTGAAATTGAACTTGAATCTTCACAGTCATCTTTGAAAAATTGAAGTTTTTGGATCAAAAGATTAAGATAGAGAAAAGGCAATAAGTACCATTAAGAAATTTAGGCAGCAGATACACAGTAGTCAAAGTTGAGGAAATATTCAACATCCCTGGCCATAAAGGAAATGAAAATCAAAACAACTTTGAGATGTCATCTTACATCTCAACATGTAGAATTTGTTGTTATTACAACAAATGCTGGCAGGGATGTGGGAGGGAAAGAACTCTTGCTCTGTTTGTGGGAGTATAAACTGGTTTAATCTCTCTGGATGGCAGTTTGGAGGTTCCTTCAAACACTTAACACAGAACTTTCCCATGACCCAGCCATGACACTCTTGTGCATCTACCCAGAACGTCACAAGCCTGGATATGGTAAAGACACTTGCACATTCATGTTCATTTCTGCACTCTTCACAATAGCCAAGCTATGTGAGCAACCCAAATGCCCTACAACAGATGATGGATCAAAAACATGCTGTATATAGACACAATGGAATTTTACTTACACATTAGAAAAAAATGTCATTTGCAAGGAACTGGCTGGACCTAGAACAAATCATGTGAGGGACAAATGGCATGTTTTCTCATATATATATATATATATATATATATATATATATATAACAGACATACGATAACTTTTACAGGACTCTAGGCATTCATACACGGTTTAAAGAAGGATACTCAGGGGAGGAACCCAAAGGGGTAACTCATCTACCATTTAAAATACTATTTATCAAAACAAATTATAGGAAATAGAAACATGGAGTTTTGTTGGGGGTAGGAGTGGTGGTTACGCTTTTAGGTGTTTTTTTTATTTTTTTATTTATTTTTTCCTAACGGAGCCAAAGGGAGCAGAATGGGAAGAAGGAAGATTTTGTAATCATGATATTCAGTATATACTATTTGGAAAATGAACTTTGTGACTTGTGGGTAAGGACAGTAGAGAGAAACTGGGGAAAAGAGAAGAAAATAGTGACATTTTCCAAAAAGAATTGTACTCATTACCTGATGTATGAAATAACCCATCTGTACAACACCTTAATAATAAAAATAAAATTATACTAAAAATGGTAACGGAAGGTTATATTAACTAATTTTTGAGTTATCTTGGGAACTGTTAAAGATACTAAGATTAAAGCACAGCATTAAGTGCTGGTCATTTCACCATTTGTATATCGTATCTTTCAAATTGCACTTTTTCAATGTGCTATTCTGATACTTCTGAATATGTCCAAGGGTGGTGATGTGTAGATATTGAGAAATTTTTCCTTGTCAATGTGAATGAATTTAGCTGTTGCAAATGACATTGGTCTTTCTAATCAGTGTTGTGCTGGGAATCTTGCTCTTTAATGAAAATAACTTACATATTTTGGTGTTCAGAATTCTGTATATAAATTCTTCTGTAATTATATTTGCAGGCATACATTGCAAAGTCATCATTCAACTGTGATACAATTTGTATTTGCAGAGATTGTGTTTGCTTAAAATTTTTATAACTTAATGTTGAAGTATTTATTTTTGCAATTTAAGAGTTTTTATTTTCAACCATACTAACTGCAGACTTAGAAGGGTTAGGCTTTGTTAAATGAATTCAGTCACTTAAAGGAAAGAAACCTCCTAAAATGGAGTTTAATTTTAAACTATAAAATATTAGAAGTGGTTATTAAAGTATGTGTATGTAGAATGAGGTAACTCCCTATACAGGATAGAGTTGGAAAGATAGAAACAAACATCTGACCTTTTTTTCCCCTCTTGATTCTCGTTCTTGTTCTACTTTTACTGAAGAAAGGGAAATCTGATAAATATACAATTTAGTCAGTATATAGAAAGGTAGCATAGAGTTTAAGAGTGCAAGCACCAGAGAGTAGTTACTGGGATCTGATCCTTAGCTTCACAAATTACCATTCTGAACTTGGTAAGATATTTGGCTTTAGCTTTACCTTTAGCTATAAAGCATAAAGGAGGCCATAAAAATGAATAAATCCTGTCATTTCCAGCAGATAGAACTGTAGGTGATTATGTTAAATGAAATAAGCTTAGTCATATTTATACATAGAATATAACCAAGTTAATCTTACAGAAGTTGAGAGTAGAGAGTAGTATTTACTGTGGAAAGTAAGGGGAAGACAAAGATAGGGTAAGGTTGATCAGTGGGTATGAAGTTATAGTTAGAAATAAGTTCTGGTGTGCTATTGCACAGTGACTATCAGTAATGTGTTGTGTGTATATGTTTTAGGTATTAATTAAAGCTAGACGAAGGATGTTCTTACCATAAAGAGATAAGTGTTTGAGAAGTATGTTTACCCTGATTTGAATATTACATAGAGAATATATCTTGTGGCACCCAGTTTTAATGTATCATTTTAAAGGTAATAACATGAATGATAAATCACTCCCTACTTTATGGTCATAAAAATAAAATACTATATTCTATAAAGTACTATTTTTTTTTATTTTTTTATTTTTATTTTTTGCCAATCCTGGGGCTTGAGCTCCGGGTCCGGGCACTGTCTCTGAGCTTCTTTTGCTCAAGGCTCGCACTCTACCACTTGAGCCACAGCACCACCTCCAGCCTTTTCTGTTTATTGGTACTGAGGAATTGAACCCAGGGCTTCATGCATGCTCGGCAAGCACTCTACTACAAAGCTACTTTCCCAGCCCTAAAGTACTTATTATTCATTGTTACATATAATCCCATCTCTGCTGTGGATTACTATGTCTGATTCTGATTTCATTTTCAAAGTTATTATTGGCTGGTTCCCATAAAAATGTTTACAGCTTGGGCTGGGAAGGTGGCTCAGTGGTAGAGCGCTTGCCTTGCATGCATGAGGCCCTGGGTTCGATTCCTCAGCACCACATAAGCAGAAAAAAAAAAAGGCTGGAAGTGGCGCTGTGGCTCAAGTGGTAGAGCGCTAGCCTTGAGCTGAAGAGCTGAGGGACAGTGCCCAGGCCCAGAAGAGTTCAAGCCCCACAACTGGACCACACAAAAAAAAATGTTTACAGCTTAATGTTTACAAAGAGTCTTTAATGCATTATTTCTTTTATGGAGAATAAAAGTACAAAAAAAATAAGAATAGTGACTTAGATTCCTAAAAACAGGGGAACCTGGACTAAATGTTTTACACACTTTGCTAAGTGCACTAATTTTTCTGATTTTCTTTTTTTAGAAAGCCTTTAAAGAACCACTAGACTTTTGTTGACGCTATTAGGACTATTAGGAAAAACACTTATTTTTAACTTTGAAGACTCAGTACTCTTCTTCATACTTACTTTAATTGTAGAAACTTGGTTTGGGTTTAGAATTCTAACAGTGTGCTTTTTACAAGCCATGTCTCACTTGATCTTCACAGTTCTGTAAAAATGGTAGGACAGATGGCATCACTCATACTCTCAAAGTTGAGACTACTTTGAAGAAGTTGTAGTTTCCCTAGAGCTAAATAGTTAAGGTCTACTATCTCTTACATGAGTTTTCATTTTGTTATATCAGAGAGCCCAGCAGAATCATTTCCTGCTTTATAATTGACTTATCTTTTCCAGAAAGTAAAAGTTAGACTGCTAAATTGTTGGCTTTTTCAGATTTTCTAGAAATTTAATTTTTAATTATCTTAATTTTCTTAGAGCAGTTTTGAGTTTGTAGTAAAAATGTGTACAAGTAGAGATTTCCTATATACCTGCTGCCCCACAATTTATTCTCAGCACTTTCCCAGGAAAGTGCTCCATTGTTACAGTGAGTGGGCATATCCTGAGTCATGGTCCACATTAAGATTCACTCTTGGTACCATTTATGGGTTTGAATAAATGTGTAAATTACATGTGTCTACAGCATAGTATCATAGAGTAGTTTAATTATTTTAAAAACTCTTTGTGCTCCCATCTTTGAGTATTTACCAAGTAAGAACAACATATGACTAATTCTGTTGCAGTGCATTGCTATAATTTTTACCTTATTTATTATAGCTTGAGGATTTAGAAATGCTTGATTTGGAAGAAAGTTCTTAAATTACACCTGATGCTAAAAAGTTAATAAGTTAATTGATTCTAAATGTAATTTTGATTTAGTGAAATATGATTCTCTGGTTCTTACATTATTCTTAGACAAGCTACAAACTATCTTTCCTCTCCTAGGGGAATTTTTTTTTTTTTGAGATACAGTATCACTGTAATCCCACCTGACCTCTAATTTAATTTCTCTGCTTCAGCCTCCCAAGGGTTGAAAATTACAGGTGTGCACCCAGCTAAGTTGTCCAGTTTCAAAACAAAAGTGATTTTAGAAATCCTTTGTAAGAGTGCTAGCCTAGTAAGAAAGATCAAGTCCCTGAGTTCAAACCTTAGTACAAGAGTAGAGGCTGGGGTGGGAGTGGGGTGACAGGAGGAAAGGAGGGAAGAAATCATTTAAGAAACAGAATTCATTACAGTGTATAATGCTTGCAGGGACATAAATTTTTTATTTATTTTTTTGTCATGGGGCTTGAACTATAATGCGGTCCCTCAGCCCTTCAGCTCAAAGCCAGTGCTCTACCACCTGAGCCACAGTGCCACTTCTGGTTTTCTTGTGGTTTATTGAAGATGAGAGTTTCAAAGCCTGTCCTGCCTGGGCTGGCTTTGAACCGTGATCCTCAAATCTCAGCCTCCTGAGTAGCTAGGATTATAGGCATGAGCCACCGGTGAGCACCCAGACATACACATATTTTGAGAGCATTGTTTGCAAGAAATTCAGTTTATAAGTTTAGAACCTGCTCTTATATTAATCAGTCCTATGTAAAAGGGAATACAAGGAAGTCTTTTCCTTGTTTCCAACAGTTTGACACTGATAGAAAAGGCAAGGCTAATTATGAAACAATAGAGGGCAGGTCACCAAACAGGCCCAAGACCTGTTTTGTATGACCCTAAAGGTGAGACTGCCTTATACTTCTTAAAAGGTTAAAGAGCAATGAATAATACGTTACTTATGCTTTATGTAGCTTACAAAGCATAAAATCTTTGCTACCTACCCTGCACAGAAGGTTGTTACAAGAAATTGTGTCACATAAAATATTAGGTGGCTGCAAATCAAAACCACAATGACATATGACTGTATTCTCACTAGAATGACGGTTTTATTTTGTTTTTCTAAATAACCAAAAAGCAACAAGTGTTGACAAGGATATGGAAAAATTATAACATGTATGCATTCATTGCTAGTAAGAATGTTAAGTGGTACGGCTGTCTTGGGAAAACAGTTTGGCAGTTTCTTAGAAAGTTAGGTAAAGATGCCATATGACCCAACAATTTCATCCCTATGTGAATTTGCCAAGAGAATTGGAAACATGTTCACCAAAAAAAAACTTGTGTGGAAATATTTATGACAATAAGAAGCTAGAGATGTGGCCCATTGGTAAAGCAAAGCCTAGAAAGTGTGAGCCCTGAGATCAAACTTGCCAAAAAAGAAAAAAAGATAAAATAGAAACAACCCAAAATATCCATCAGCAGCTGAAAAATGCATGAGCAAATTGTTGTATAGCCATTTATGGTATATTATTTATCCGTAGATAGGAATGAGATATTAACATGTAATATGGACAAATCTTAAAATTGAAAGAAGCCAGACAAATGAAAGGCCATATAAATTGTATGATATTCTGATATGTTGATGTAAATCTAGAGACAGATCTATGGGCAAATGTATAGAAACAAAGTAGTTTAGTGATTGCCAGAGACAACTGGGAGAATAAATGTGGAGTGTCTGCTAGAATAAAGGCATTCTTTTTAGGGTTATTAAAAAGTATATATTGCAGTTACAAAGTAGTGATGGTTGTTATATAACCTTGTAAATATAATTTGGTTTATGTTTATATTTTGGGCAGTACTAAGGTTTGAATTCAGCATCTTGCTCTTGCTGAACAAGTACTGGAATACAGGTACTGAGCCACGGCCCCAGACCTTTTTGCTTTCATTTATGTATGGGTGTATGTATTTATTTTTTTTTAATTTAATTTTATTTTATTTGAGAACATACTGTACAGAGGGGCTACAATTACATGGGCAGGATAATGCATACATTTCTTACCAAGCATTGCAGCCTCCTCCTTTGTTTACCCTTCACCTCCCTTCCCAGCCTCCCCCCTCCCCCCACCCAATTATACCCCCCTGCCCCCCCCACACCGACATTGTAAAGCTGGTTTTGACATGACATTTTGTACTTCTCATTGTTGCAACAGGTCCACCTGAATCCTTAAACGACTTGTTTGTCCCCATCTCCTCCACATGTTATACTGACATCAAATATAGTGAAAGCGGGGGTTACACTGTGGGGGAGGGACATACAAAGCAACAAAGAAATAATCTTATAAATGCGTTAGAAACACACGCATGAAAGAAACGAAAACATTAAAATACATATTTAAGGGTTCATTTTCCTAACATCACATTATCTGACCTTTTCCGCTTGACTCATACCTATACTAGATATTGCAAATAAGGGAAACCATGGGACCTATGCTTCTTTGGGCCTGGCTTACTTCACTTAATATAATTTTTTCCAAACCTTTCCATTTCCTAACAAATGGGGAAATGTCATTCTTTCTGATGGAGGCATAGAATTCCATTGTGTATATATACCACATTTTCTTGATCCATTCATCTACTGAGGGGCATCTGGGTTGGTTCCATATCTTAGCTATGGTAAATAATGCTGCAATAAACATAGTTGTGCTGGTAGCTTTAGTGTGGTCTTGTTTGTAAACATTTGGGTAAATGCCCAAAAGTGGGATTGCTGGATCATAGGGGAGATCTATGTGAAGTCTTTTGAGGAACCTCCATACTGCTTTCCAAAGTGGTTGAACAAGTTTACATTCCCACCAACAATGAAGTAAGGTTCCTTTCTGTCCACATCCCCTCCAGCATCTGTTGTTGTTAGAGTTCTTGATTTTTGCTGTTCTAACTGGAGTGAGGTGATATCTCAATGTTGTTTTGATTTGCATTTCTTTTATGGCTAGGGATGTTGAACATTTCTTCATGTGTCTATTGGCCATCCTTCTTTCTTCTTCAGAGAAGCTTCTCTTTAAGTCTTTCGCCCACATATTTATTGGGCAGTTGTTTCTTTGAGGATTTGTTGTTGGGTGGTTTAATTTTTTGAGTTCCAAGTATATTTTAGATATGAGACCCTTGTCCGTTGTATGGCTAGTAAAGATCTTCTCCCAATTGGTGGGCTTTCTATTGATCTTGCTAGCTATGTCATTTGCCCTGCAGAAGCTCTGCAACCTTATGCAATCCCATTTGTCCAACCTTTCTTTGATTTGTTGTGCTTCCGGGTCTCTATTCAGAAAATTTCGGCCTGAGCCAAGGAGACCTAGGGTTTCTACTATTCCATCCTGTAATGTTTTCAGAGTGTCTGCTTTGAGTTCAATTCGTGAGAAGAGATAAAGAAGGTCGCTACATACTAATTAAAGGATCTCTCCTTCAGGAGGATATTACAATTCTAAATATCTATTCGCCAAACAATGGAGCACCCAAATTTATCAAAGAAACACTACTTTCCCTCAAATCCCATATAGATTCAAAGACATTAATTGTTGGGGATTTTAACACACCACTCTCCCCACTAGATAGATCAACTCGGCAAAAACTCAACAGAGAAACCGCAGATCTAAACAGCTGCATAGATCAACTAGACTTAACAGACATTTACCGAACATTTCACCCAGCAGCATCAGAATACACGTTCTTCTCAGCAGCACATGGAACGTTTTCTAAAATAGACCACATTTTAGGCCACAAAGCAAACTTGTCTAAATTCAGAAACATTGAAGTTATACCTTGCATTCTCTCTGACCACAAGGGAATAAAATTAGAACTCAACACCAAAAGCCACCAAAGAAAGTCCGGTATCACATGGAGGCTGAACAACACACTGCTGAATCATGAGTGGGTCATGGAAGAGATTAGAAAGGAAATTCAAATGTTCATGCTATTCAACAAAAATGAACACACAAATTACCAGCTCCTCTGGGACACAGCAAAGGCAGTACTCAGAGGCAAGTTTATAGCTCTGAGCTCCTACATCAACAAATTGGAGAGATCTGAAACTAACAATTTAATGACACATCTAAACCTCCTTGAAAAAGAGCAGCAAGATAAACCCCAATCCAGTAGATGGAAAGAAATAATCAAAATTAAATCAGAATTAAATGAATTAGAATCCAAAAAAACTATAGAAAGAATCAACAAAACAAAGAGTTGGTTCTTCGAAAAACTTAACAAAATTGACAGACCCTTAGCAAACCTTATCAGAAAAAGGAGAGAACACACCCAAATTAATAAACTCAGAGATGAGAATGGAAATATCACCACGGAAACAACCAAGATTCAGAACATTATAAGGGAATACTTCTCAAAACTTTATGCTAATAAGTTTGAGAACTTGACAGAAATGGACCTTTTCCTAGCAAATATTGACATGCCAAAACTAAACCAAGATGAGTTAAACCAGCTTAACAGGCCCATATCAAGCATTGAAATAGAAACAGCAATAAGAGACCTCCCAGCTAAGAAAAGTCCAGGACCAGATGGTTTTACAGTGGAATTTTACAAGGCCTTCAAAGCAGAGCTCACACCAATACTCCTCCAACTCTTCAATGAAATTGAAAGAGAAAGCTCACTACCAAACACATTCTATGAAGCCATCATAACCCTCATCCCAAAACCAGGCAGGGACTCATCAAAGAAAGAGAACTATAGACCCATTTCTTTGATGAACATTGATGCAAAACTTCTCAACAAAATTTTGGCCAATCGACTTCAACAATTCATCCAAAAAATCATACACCATGATCAAACAGGATTCATTTCAGGGATGCAAAGCTAGTTCAATATACGCAAATCAATTACTATTCATCACATCAACAGGAGCAAGAATAAGAACCACATGGTTATCTCAATAGATGCAGAAAAAGCATTTGACAAGATCCAACACCCCTTTATGATGAAGGTTCTGGAAAAATTAGGAATCCATGGAACATTCCTCAATACAATAAAGGCTGTATATGACAAACCTACAGCCAGCATTATACTCAATGGTGAAAAACTAAAGCCATTTCCTCTTAACTCAGGAACAAGACAAGGATGCCCACTCTCTCCACTTCTCTTCAATCTAGTATTAGAATGCCTAGCTACAGCAATAAGACAAGATGCAGACATAAAGGGTTTCCAAATAGGGAAAGAAGAAATAAAACTCTCCCTCTTTGCAGATGACATGATCTTGTATTTAAAGAATCCCATAGACTCCACTCCCAAATTACTCAAGCTGATTCAAAACTTTGGCAAAGTAGCAGGTTATAAAATTAACCCCCCAAAATCAATGGCTTTTCTGTATGCCAACAATGAGAAAAGTGTGGCTGAAATTAGGAAAGCAACTCCATTTGTAATAGCCCCACAAAAAATAAAATACCTAGGAATTAACTTAACCAAAGAAGTGAAGGACCTCTATGATGAAAACTTTAAAATCTTGAAAAAGGAAATCAACACAGAACTTAAAAAATAGCAAAACCTCCCATGCTCCTGGATTGGCAAGATTAACATCGTGAAAATGGCAATACTTCCCAAGGCTATCTACAAATTCAACGCCATACCTATCAAAATTCCACCCTCATTCTTCAAGGAAATAGAAGAGGCAATCCAAAAATTCATATGGAACAATAAAAGACCCCGAATAGCAAAAACGCTCCTCAACGGAAAGAACACTGCTGGAGGAATATCAATACCAAATTTCAAACTCTACTATAAAGCCATAGTAATCAAAACAGCTTGGTATTGGCATAAGAACAGACCTCAGGACCAATGGAATAGAATTGAAAACCCAGAAATGAACCTACAGACCTATAGCCATCTAATCTTCGATAAGGAAGCTAAAACAATAGAATGGAAGAAAGACAGCCTCTTCAGTAAATGGTGCTGGCAAAATTGGTTAACTACATGTAGAAAACTAAAGCTAGATCCTTATATATCACCCTGCACCAGAATCAACTCCAAATGTATTTATTTTTAATGGCGCTGGGATTTGAATTCTGGACTTAATGCTTGTTAGGCAGGTCCTCTACTTGAGCCATGCCTCTAGACCTTTTTGCTCTGGTTATTTTTGAGATCAGGTCTCACTTTTTGTCTGGGCTTTCCTGGACCATTATCCTCACATTTATGCTTCTACTTTAGGTGAGATAACAGGTGTGTATCACTACAAATTTTTTTGCCCTAACTATCTTTAAACCGAGGTCCTCCCAAATCTCTACCTCCCATGTAGCTAGGATTATAGGTGTGAGCCACTGCTCTCCGCTTATTTCTCAGAGTCTTGTGTGCTTTTGCCCTGGCTGGCTTATGACTATAATCACACCTCCAGCTTCTAAATAGTCAGGATAATATTGTGTTATACTCAGCCCTTTTAATATAATTTTTTAAAAAATCATTGAATAATATACTTTAATTTTAAAAATTTTATTATTATAAAGGTGATACAGTTATGTAAGTCAGGCAAAGAGTACATTTCTTTTTGGACAATGTCACCCCTTCTCTTGCTCTCAGTTTTTCCCCCCTCCAACCCCCCCCACAGGTTGTATAGTTCATATTCAACATAGTGTCCAATGAGTACCATTGGTGCATTTGTGAATAGTATACTTTAAAATGGTAAATTTATGGTATATAAATGCAACCAGATATTCAGTAGTAAAAAGGAAGCAATAAGAGGTCAGGTAAAGACTATATTTCAGCATGAGTTGCTAGATACCACTCTGAAATTAGGGCTTGGAAAGAGTATGAAAGATTTGTATAGATTAATGTATAGATAAACATTTCAGATCCTCTAAAGATGTGGTAAGATGTAAGAGGAAGGAAACAGGGCTAAATGGGCATATTAACTGACTAGGCCTGCCTTTGTATTCGCATTTTCATGGAATAAATGATGTATCATTCTACCCTGGGGCAAGAATTGTTTTTCTTTCTTTTTTCCTTTTTATTATGAGCCAGTACTAAGGCTGTCTACTATGATACTTTTAACAGGTTAATCACAGATTGTACATTTTTAATCCTAAGAGCTGAAATGTTCCAAAGTTTGGAAATGTTGAGTGATACCACAAATGGAATTACTTGGCCTTATGTAACAAGTCACAGAATATAGGAACACTAAGAATATTGTGTAAAATTATCTTTATTCTCTGTTTATAAATTGTGTACGTAAGTGAGTTTTATTTAAACTAAGTCACCCCTAAGATAACTCATTGTGTCTATGTAAATATTTTAGGATTAGAAAAAAATAAACTGAAATTCAACACACTTTGATTTCAAGTATTTTAGATAAAGAGTACTCAGCCTGAATAAAGATCTTAGCAGCATATATTTTGAGGAATTTTAATGTATTTCATTTTAATTTATTTTAAATCATAATTCTGTGTATTGTTATTAAAAACAAAATCCCTTAAAATTGTTTTTTAAACTTGCACTTTAACCCCTGTGTACAGTATTTTCACAATAAAAAAATAAACTTGTACTTCACTCTTTATAAAGTTCTTATGAGTATTATCTTATTTGATCTTTTATGTCTATAAGTGGTACCTTTTTTTTTTCTTTTTTGTCTTGGGGCCTGAACTCTGGGTCTGGGCACTGTCCCTCAGCTCTTCAGCTCAAGGCTAGTGCTCTACCACTTGAGCTACAGCGCCACTTCTGGCTTTTTTTCTGCTTATGTGGTGCTGAGGAATAGAATCCAGGGCCTCACGTATACAAGGCAAGCACTCTACCACCGAGCCACCTTCCCAGCCCCATTCTTATTTTAAAGATGAGAAAGAAGCTGGGTGCTGGTGGTTCCGCCTGTAATCCTAGCTACTTTAGGAAGCTAACATCTGAGGATCACAGTTCAAAGCCAGCCTGGGCAGAAAAGTCTGTGAGACTCTTATCTCTACTTTAAACATCAGAAAACCGGAAGTGGCGCTGTGGCTCAAGTGATAGAGCACTCGTACCTTGAGCTGAAGAGCACAGGGCCGGTGCCCAGGTCCAGTGTTCAAGCCCCCCATGACCAACACCCCCCCCAAAAAAAGCACATTAGAGTGATTAGGAGTCAGAATGGGGGCACAGGACTCAGAAAGTCTAGATTCAAATCCTAGTTCTGCTCTTAACTAGTTGTGCATGAATTTCATGAATTATTTGATCTTCTTAGTACTTTCTCTTGTGTAAAGCAGTGCTTATGATATCATAAAGTTGTATTAAGTTGACAAAAAGTAAAATTCTTGGAATATTACACATAGTATGACTTTAATAAGTATCAAATTGTTAATGTTATTTATACATATGAAAGTTGAGTGAAGTTATTATGTTCAAAGTCTTTCAGCTGATATAGTTCAGCAGTTTAATACAGGTGTTCTGAATTCTACAGCTACTTGTTATCTATTTGCTTTTACTTGATTTTATTATATACGCTTATTTATTAAACATGAATCTGTTAACTTTCTAGATGTTCTTTTAAGTGACGAACAGACCATGTACTTCATATGTAAAAGAAAAAAAAAACTTCCTAGCAAGTCTGTTGCTTTACTCTGTGGATATATAAACTAGTTTTTAGCAATCAAAAACTAAATTATGTAGGAGAAATGTTAAGGGAAAATACTGACTTAATATAACTTTACAAGAATCAACTTGATTACTGATGGAAAAAAAAGACATCCCTGATAAAAGCCTCATGTTCTTAAGTGCTAAAACTCATTTCATTTTTGTTTAAAATACTCCCTATAGTTTTATCAATAGATATAGCTTGTAGCTTGCTATATTATCTAAAATTGGCAATTTGGAAATTGTTTTTCTTTTTTTGTGTGTGGGTCATGGGGCTTGAACTCTGGGCCTGGGTGCTGTCCTTGGGCTCTTTAGCACTCTGCCACTTGAGCCACAGCGCCACTTCCAAAATTGGCAATTTGGAACTTGATATGGTGTATAAGATTTTATATATATATGATATATATACACATTATACATTTTGCTTTTGATATAGTATAATAGGAAGAGATTGGAAATTTTCATAAAATAAAGCTTAATATTTACACATAAAAAATGAACTTTATGACAAAAGCAAAGTATCTGAGGGAAAATTTTTTGCTCAATTAAAAGTATTCTTGGTAAAAAGAACACACAAGTTAATAGGAAACCAATTTTTTTCCAAGGATAAATAAGAAAAATCATGCACAAAAAAGAAAACATGAAATGGATATTTTATAGCCACTTTAATCTTGTTAATTGGAGAAATTTAAAATTTGATTTTCCCTCCCCCCCCCCCCCCCCAATTACTGAGGCTTGAATTCAGGACTTCACTCTCTTGCTTAAGCTTTTTCACTCAAGACTCAAACACTCAAGCCACCTCTCCACTTCTGGCGTTTTGGTGGCTAATTGGAGATAATAGTTTATAGATGGTGAAGCTCTGTGCTGTTAGGGAGATGGTAAAATGGGGCTCATGTATTCCTGATGGGATAGTAAATTGGTGAAAGCTATTACTCTGCATGAAAAGTATTAAAAATATTCCTTAAGTTTGATCTATACGTTAATGTTCCATCTGAGAATGTAACTAAAAGGAATAAAACTGGGTGGGGGGATGGGTATTTGGGGTTGTGAACAGGTCACTTTGGAGGGTGAGGCAGAAGGACCAGAGTTCAAGACTCTGGGCTACCTGACTCAAGAAAACATTTAAAAATATATGAATTGCAGCATTAATAGTAAATTATACCTAACCCAATTTCATGTTATAGGTTATCAGGTATATTGTATGGCTCTGCATTGAATGCTGTAGCCAAGATGTTGCATTCCATTTGTTTACTTGTCCTGTCCTTGAATGCCTCAATTAGTTTCTTACATTCACCAGTATGTTCAAGAGTCATAGAAGGCTTTTGTTTTTCCAGAATAGGGAAATGCCCCATGCTATTCCTTTATTCACCTCTTGTCCATTGCACATTCCACAGCCTTACTTTAGCCTCAAATGCTTTCACCTTTGAAAGCAGGGAGCTTAGAAGCTGATTGGGGTCCTGCTTGAGTTCAGCTCTCAGAGAAACTTGAAAACATTTGTATGAATACCAGGTCATACAGCCACAGCAAGTTTTTCCCTTCATCTCTATGAACTGCTTGGCTTCATCCCATAGTTTATAAAACCTCATGAACATATTTCCAAGTCTCAGCAAGCACTCTTCACAGTAATAAGATTACCATATGGAATCAAAATCATTTAATAACACCTTAAACTAAGAGCTGTTAAACCTGCTTTTAACAAAATTGATGCTACTGTTGATAACACATTTTTGATATATAAGAACTATTGCAGAGACTTTCTTGGTGTGACATGCAGGGGTATATAATTAAATCACTTGTATCAAGACAGATGATACAGGATTTCTTATTTTTGGTACCAGGTTTTGAGTTGAGTTCAGTGTCTTGCACTCTTGTTTCACTTTCTCATACATAGCTGGCACTTTTATCACTTGAGCCTTTCTCTGAGCCATGCTTCCAGCATAGTGTTTGGCTGGTTAATTAGAGATGGAGCCTGGCAGTACTTTTCTGCCCTGGCTGGCTTCCAAACTAAGTCCTCACTTCCAGGTCTCATCACATCATCACAGATGTGAGCCATCAGTCCTCAGCAATTCAATTCTCTTTTGATAAATCCATTCAAGCCAACCATGGCTGGAGCTCCATCTGTAGTAAGGCCGCTTTTCATACAGTTAGCTCAATCTTTGCATTGATAAAACAAATTTTCTCAAGCCTTCACCTCTTGTCCATTTCTCTTAGAAAGATCAGCACTGCATCAACTTTTCTTTGTAGTTGCCATTTGTAGGATGTTACACCATGTACTTTTTTTTTTTTTGTCTTTTTTTCTTTTTGGTAATGGGCATCAAACCCAGGGCAGTGCACTTGCTAGGCAAGCATTTTGCCACTGAGCTACATCCCAGCCCACTATGTAAGTTTTGATAATTATTGTGTTGCCAGCAACTCAATCATTTTGCTTTGATCGCAGGTGTGATAATTAATCTTTTTTTCTGTATTTACTTATTTATTTATTGTGAGGGGTTACAATTACATGGGCAAGATAATGAGTACATTTCTTATCAAGCATTGTTGCCTCCTCCTTTGTTTCCCCTTCCCATCCCTTCCCATCTCCCACCCCCCCCTCACCCCCACCCCGCTGATAATTCATCTTGAATTTCAAAAATGTCCAACATTTATATCATCAATTCTCGAAGTCTTTTTTGTGTACTGTGCCTTCATTATATGAAGATTATTGATTGTAGATATGTAGTTAAAGGTTGAATTAAAATTATCTTCGTTGCCATCATTGTCATCAGAGGCAAGGTCATCAACTTCAAGATCATCATCACATCATGTCATCTCATTACATCTCATTGTTACCTCATCTCTGTAGTTTTGCCACAGTATGTTCACACTTCTTCAGTGTATGCATCCCAGCTTGCATGGCACTGACTGTCTTCTGAGTCACCACAGTACAGACAGATAACTACAGACAGCAGACAAGAAACATACATGTCTGTCCAATTCTGTACTAAGGTCTCCTGTCTGTCCTGTAGTGAACATTCTTATTATTATGATTAATAGAAATTTATGTTAGTGGGCTGGGAAGGTGGCTCAGTGGTAGAGCGCTTACTTTGCATGCCTGAGGCCCTGGGTTCGATTCCCTAGCACCACATAAGCAAAAAGAAAAAAGCCGGAAGTGGCACTGTGGCTCACGAGGTAGAGCGCTAGCCTTGAGCTGAAGAGCTGAGGGACAGCGCCCAGGCCCAGAGTTCACGCCCCACGACCGGACCCAAAAAAAAAAAAAAAAAAAAAAAAAAAGAAATTTATGTTAGTATGAAAAGGCTAGATTACTGAATTTTGAGTCTTAGCCATGGTTGTCTTGGCAGGACCAGACCACATGATTGCCCCATGGACCAGTGTGCCCCTTCCTGTGCATTTAAGAAGTTCTACCCTTTGGCCGGGCACCGGTGGCTCACACCTGTAACCCTAGCTACTCAGAAGGCTGAGGTCTGAGGATCGAGGTTCAAAGCCAGCCCGGGCAGGAAAGATCTGAAACTCTTATCTCCAATAAACCACTCAGAAAACCGGAAGTGGTACTGTGTCTCAAGTGGTAGAGTGCTAGCCTTGAGCTGAAGAGCTCAGGGATAGCGCCCAGGCCCAGAGTTCAAGCCCCATGACCGACCAAAAAAAAAAAGTTCTACCCTCTTCTCATTTCTTTTTTTTTGGGGGGGGGGAGGTGGGTCCAGTCGTGGGGCTGAACATCTGTTCCTGAACAGCTTATTGGCAGCCACTGCCATCTTCTTCATTGTCATTGTCATCATTTTTTTCCTTCTCCTCCTCCTTCCTCTTTCTCCCCTCCTTCCCTTCCTTTTTCCCTTCCTCCCTCCTTCCCTTCTTTCCTTCCTGCCTGCCTTCCTGCCTGTCTTCCTTCCTTTCTCCTTCCTTCCTGCCTTTCTCCTCCTCCTGTTTTTTGGTTTTATTTTTGAGAAATGTCGTTCATATCCTCTGCCTATGTTTTTTTCTTTCTAAAAACATTTTTATCCTCCTCAAATAGTTGTACAAAAGGGTTTAATTTTAATGTGTCTGTACAATGCATCTTATCAGTGTCATTCCTTCCATCATTGTCCCCCCTATTTTTGCCATGCCCACCCATCTCTTAGTCCATTTTCACATACGTATATGGAGTTGTCTGACTGTATTTGCCCTTCTGCATGTTTTTTTTTTTTTTTTTGTCGGTTGTGGGGCTTGAACTCTGGGCCTGGGTGCTGTCCCTCAGCTCTTCAGCTCAAGGCGAGCGCTCTACCACTTGAGCTACAGCGCCACTTCCGGTTTTCTGGTGGTTTATTGGAGATAGGAGTCTCACGGTCTCTCCTGCCCGGGCTGGCTTTGAACCGCGATCCTCAGATCTCAGCCTCCTGAGTAGCTAGGATTACAGGCGTGAGCCACCAGCGCCTGGCTTCTGCATGTTTTTTAATTAGGTTGTTTTTTAGTTTTAAATTGTAGGGATTTCTATTTTATTTTATTTTTTTTGTCAGTCATGGGGTTTGAACTCTGGGCCTGGGTGCTGTCCCTCAACTCAAAGCCAGCACTCTACCACTTGAGCCATGGCACCACTTCTGGTTTTCTGGTGGTTTATTGTAGATGAGTCTCCTGTACTTTCCTGCCCAGGCTGGCTTTGAACTTTGATCCTCAGATCTCAGCCTCCTGAGTAGCTAGGATGACAGGCGGGAGCCACTGGTGCCCAGCATCCATGCACTTTTTAAAAATAGTTACTATAAAGGTGATGTATAGAGGGGTTACAGTTATATAAGGCAGGCAATGAGTACATTTGTTTTTGGACAGTGTTACCGCTTCACTCATTCTCTCCCAGTTTTTCCCTCCCATTCCCCACCCACAAGTTGTATAGCTCATTTTCAACATAGTATCTAATGAATACCACTGATGCATTTGTTCATTCTTTCCATGTCTTTTCTTTTTATTGCTGTGTGAAATAGTCTGGAAATGTCAATCAGATCTAATTGATTGGTGATGATATTTGGTTCAACTATGTCCTTACTGATTTTTCTGCATGCTGTGTCTGTCATTTATTGACAGGGTATGGAATCTCCCAACTATAAAATAGGCTCATCTATTTTTCCTTGTAGTTTTATTAGTTTTGCCTTATGTATTTCTATACTTATATCTAAGATTGTTATGTCTTGAAGAATTGGCTCCTTTGTAGTACCTCTTTTTAAAAAATATAACTTTGTTTACTCTAAAGTCTATCTAAAATGAATATACCTAATCCAACTTTCTTTCCTTTTTATCTTTTTCTTTTTGTTGGTTGTGGGGCTTGAACTCAGGGCCTGGACACTGTCTCTGAGCCTCTTTGTGCCCAAGGCTAGTTCTCTACAACTTGAAACACAGTCTGGCTTTTGAGCGGTTCATTGGAAATAAGAGTCTCACAGGGACTTTTCTGTCTGGTCTGGTTTTGAACTGTGATCATCAGATCTCAGCCTCCTGAATAGCTAGGATTACAGACGTGAGCCACCAGAGCCCAGCTTCAGCTTTCTTTTTATTAAAAGTAGCATGGTATATCTTTTTTCATCACCATAATTTTTTATTTTATTTGTGTATTTATATTGAAAGAATTTTTTCATAGACAACATATAAAGCTTTTATTTTTCATCGATTTTATTTAAATCTATTTCTGCCTTTGACTAGTGTATTTAAAACATTGACATTTAAAGTGATTATTGATATAGTTGGATTAATTCCAGCTGTAGTTACTGTTTTCTTTGTTGTCCCTGTTCTTTTTTTTTTTTTTTTTTTTTCATTCCTTCTGCTTTTTCTGCATTCTGGTTTTGAGTGTTTTGTATTTTATACTTCCTTTTTTTTGTACTAATCCTGGGGTTTGAACTCAGAACCTGAATGGGCTGTCCCTGAGTTTTTTTGCCCAAGGTTAGTGCTCTACTACTTGAACCACAAGTCGACTTTTGGCTTTTTTTAGTTAATTGGAGATAAGAATCTCACCAACTTTCCTGCCTGGGCTGGCTTTGAACCTCAGTCCTTAGATCTCAGCTTCCTGAGGATTAAAGGGGTAAGCCACTGATGCCCAGCATATTTCATCTTTTCTCTTTGTCATATTGATTATGCTACTTTTAAGCTTTTTTAGTGATTGCCCTTAGATTTACAATATACATTTATAACTAACACAAGTCTTCTTTCAAATAACATTATGCTATTTTATAGGTAGTGCTAGTTATCCTGAAAGTCATTGTCTTCACTTAATCCATATGCTATAATCACATAATTAATTGTTGTGATTATTGTAATAAGATAAGAAAAATGAAATGAAAATTTGTGATTAAACTCATTTTCCTTTCTGAAGAATTCCCCTTTTTTCTGCAAGGCAGAAAAATTCCTTCAATTTTTGTTGAATCAGCATGGGTCTCTCCTTCATTTTGCAGGAAAATTGACCTGGAAGCAGAGTCATATAGTCTGGCTAGCTTTTTCTTTCAACGGTTAAAACATTTTATTTCACATTCTTGCTTACTTGCTTTCTGATGTAATTTTTATCCTTATTCCTCTTTTCCTCTGTCTTCTTTCAGCATTTTCTTTATGTGTTTAATTTTCTGTAGTTTAAATGTATGCCTAGGTGTAGGTATTTTAGTATTTATTAGTGTTCCCTGAACTTCCTGAGTCTGTGGTTTGGTATTTAACCTCCGTGTGTGTGTGTGTGTGTGTGTGTGTGTGTGTGTGTGTGTGTGTGTGTGTGTGTGTGTGTGTGTGTGTCTGTGTCTGTGTGTCTGTCTGTGTGTCTGTCTGTGTGTCTGTCTGTGTGTGTGTCTGTGTGTCTGTCTGTGTCTGTCTGTGTCTGTCTGTGTCTGTATCTGTGTCTGTGTGTCTGTCTGTGTCTGTCTGTGTCTGTGTCTATATATGTGTCTCCATGGTTTTGCTCCCCTATCCGTAGCTCCTCTCTCCTTTTGACCCTGTCATCAAAATTTATGTGGAAGCTAATTCTTACCACCTCCACTGCAGCTGCTCTGGTCCATGTTGTCTTTGGTTGTTGCTGTTGTCTCCAAATTTTTCTTCCTGCCTCTGCTCTTGAGCTCTTCTGTCATAGCAAGAGAGTTTTAACATTTTTCAGTGGAAACTGGTCATCCTCTGTTCAGAATCATCAGTGGCTTCCTATTATACTACATAAAGGTAGTCTTTACCTTGACCTAAAAGATTAAGTTTAACACCTTGTTTTATGTCTTACCTTACCTCCTTACTAATCAACCCCTCATTGCTCTCAGATTACAGTGTCATCTGTGTTCAGAAAGTCACCAAGTATCTAAAGGCTTTCTATCTACCCTCCTCAGATTTCTGTTTTATTCTATAATTTTCTAAGTCTGCTTAAATATCACTATAAAAGGATGAAACCACATGCTCCATGAATTCTGTTCCTTTCTCCTACTTGATTGTTCTCCAAAACACTTGGGTTTTAGTGTATTTTTTCAATGCTAAGATTAAGGGCCTTTAGTGTGCTAGCCAATAGTTCTATCAGTGAGCTACGTCCTCAAACACTCTCTAAAATTCTTTTCCAGCTGATTTGTTTCTTTAGCAAGAGAAAGCATAGGCCACACTGGAAAAAAATGAAAGAAGGCCACTTTGTCTGGAGCACTTAGAATAAAGCAGTAACTTATCAGATGAGGCTAGAGTGAGATTTGGGGATCAAACTACATAGACCCTTTTGTAATATTTTAATATTTATCCTTGTTAATATTTTAGTGTTTATCCTTCTTAATATTTTAGTGTTTATCCTTAAGAGCAATGGCAACTGAAATATCTTAACTGTAAGGAATAGGGAGATTACTAGTGTGATTTTGTTGTTGTTGTTGGGGGGGGGGGAGTGTCAATTATAGGGCTTGGACTCAGGGCCCTACTGCTGCGTCGACTCTTTTAGTCAAAGCTAGCGTCTTTTAGTCAAAGCTAGCGTTCTACCACTTTGAGCCACAGATCCACTTCTGGTTTTTGAGTGGTTAATTAGAGATAAGAATCTCATGGGTACTTTTCTGCTTTGGCTGGCTTCAACCCATGATCCTTAGATCTTAGCCTCCTGAATTAGTTGGATTACAGACATGAGCCACTGGTGTTCCGCTTTAAATTTTTTATTTTGTAAAGATTATTCTAGCTTCCTTATGGAGCCTGTGGAGGGGGAAAGATTGGGTATGACAGGGAGATTCAGGAGTCAGCTTTTAGCAAGTTACTTAGTCTGAAAGAGTTGATGGCCATATAAAAAGAATATTTGGAGGAGGGGGGACCAAGATGGCGACGGGGCAGTAGGGAAACGCCACAGCTCTCTCCAACCAAAAAGAGAGTGCGAGCTCCAACGCTTAATCTCCCCAAGAGACCGACAACAACAAAAAGACGAACACTCAGAGAAAAACCAGAGGCGGAGAATAACAAAAAAGAAACAGAGGAAAAGAAGAATTTCAGAAGAAAAGCGAAGACCCCTCCCCCAACCTTTACTGGCCGCGCGGCAGTGCGCCAAGCCGCCGGCCAGCCGGCCCCGGCGGGGGCTGGGGGAGCCCCAGAGACACAGCAGAGACACAGGGGGCCGCTTTCAGATCACCAGGTACTGGTTTACAGAACAGCGGATCGCCAGGAACAGAGAAGCCTACCAGCCGGGAGTCTCCACGAGGATCCCACCCCCACCCCTCACTCTCCACCTGAGCAGAGAGGCTCCATCCCGCCAAAGCCGCTCGGCACCAGCAGCGCACCCGCCCGATCGCGATCGCAACGACCCGGCACTCTCCACCCGAGCAGAGAGGTTCCATCCCGCCAAAACCGCCAGCAGCGCGCAAAGGGAACTGTCTGCAGACCACCCACCCGCCCGCCCGATCACGATCGCAACGACCCGGCGGGGCCACTCGGGCCCCAGAGGTACCGCGAAGAAGCTGTCTGAGCGGGGACACTCTTGACCCGACAGCTTCGACAGAGGCAGAGACAGAAAAGAATCACACAGAGCCACCACCGCCCAACCCAGCCCGGATTGCAACAACAACTGACGACCTACACCACACAGAAACAACCAGCTCCAGGGTGAGTACCCCACAGGGGAAGTGTATCCCTCAAGGGAGACCAGAGCTGGAGGGAATCCCCAGACCCTGACCTAGACTCCCTACCCCAACACCCGGACCACAGGACCCACTAAAACTGGGAACTGTTTGAGAGCTCCACCAGCCCGTGGAGCACACTCAGCTGGCCAGGCTAGAGCAAGAGCACCCCTGGAAGGGAGCTTAAATGCCCAAGCCAGGAACAGCGCCCCTGGGTCAAGACTACCAACAGTAGAAGAAATTTGAACTGTGTCCCCCAGGCTGTATAACCTAGGTGGTATACACATCAGCACAGGCCTAACGAGTGCGCTCCAGGCTGCATAACCTAGGTGGTATACACATCAGCACAGGCCTAACAAGCGCGCTCCAGGCTGGGGCCGGAACCAGGCCCGGGGATCCGGCGCCTGAACAACACAACCAACTCCTCCCAATTGAAGTAAAAAGCTGAGCATAGGCCTCAACAGAGGGGAGAAAGCCAGGAAACAACACTCCCCGGGGAAGCACGCCTGTGACAACAAAAGACCTGGAGGCCCAGGACAAGAGAAGCCCAAACCCCACCAAAACTCCACCCATATACCCTAGACTGGGAATTGGGCAACACAGGCTGCCAGCACCTGATAGTAAGCAGGAGCTCAGACTGTTAAGGCGGCTCAGCAATAGAGTGATAGTCTTGGATGTATGAGGCCCTGGATCTGATTCCTCAGCATCACAAAAGCAAAAAGGGTCAGAAGTGGTGCTGTGGCTCAAACGGTAGGGTGCCAGCCTTGAGCTGAAAAGCTGAGGGACAGCACCCAAACCTAGAGTTCAAGCCCACAACCAGCCCAAAACAAACAAACAAAAACACATCAGGAGCCCATAGCAGACTCCAGCATTTGGGAGAGTGCATCCAGAGCATCTGTTCTTCACAAGAGCACCCGTAGGAGCAAACACAAGCAGTCTAGGCTGCTCAACCCTTCCAAAGGCGGGAACTGCCAGCAATCTACAGCAGAGAGCTGAGAATCCTAAGTAAGTCAGAATAGCAGCTGGAAATAGGCTCCCAACAGAACCCAGATCAGGCACAGACTCTCTCTACCAATACAGAATCAGCAACCAAGCAAAGACAGACACACCAAAACAAAATTGAAGAGCAGTCTCCTGAACCTCCATGCGAAAATCACAGAGAAAAATCACAAGGTTTACTACCACCCAGGACAGCAAGCTCACCTCAAAAGCCAGCAGCCACACAGGGGAGAGCCCCAGTGGGAGCAAAGCAGGAATGGAAGACAAAGGCTACTTCCAAGGGTTGCTGGAGGCAATGACTCAAGAAATAAAGCGAGAAATTGATCAGAAATTGAAAGAGCACAAGGATGAACTATCCAAAGAGATACAGGGTATCAAACAAGAGATGCATGCAAAAATAGAAGCTGCACAAACCTCAGTAAGAAGTGAGATAAACGCCAAATTAGAGGTAATGCATACCTCATTGAGAGGTGAGATCAGTACTCTGAGAACCAACATTGAATCCATAAAGGGATCCATTTCCTCCATGCAAACCACAATAGAAGCCACTGTCAACAGAGTGAATGAAATGGAAGGTCGAGTGTCAGATACAGAAGACAGAATACACCAACTGGACCAAAAAGTGACAGATATGGAAAAATTACTCAAATTAAACCAAAGGGATATTCAAGAGCAAGCAGATAATGCTAAAAAATTTAACCTTCGCATAATTGGAGTGGACGAAGGTGAGGAATTCCAGAGCAAGGGAATGCACCACCTATTTAACAATATAATCAATGAAAATTTTCCCCACCTCAAAAACGACCATCTTAACTACATCACAAAAGCTTATCGAACACCCAACAAGCAAGACCCCAGGAGAAACACTTCTAGACACATTATAGTAAAAATGATAGATCTGAATAATAAGGAAACAATCCTGCATGCAGCAAAAATGAAGAAGGAGCTATACTACAATGGGAAAAAAATAAGAATTACTGCAGATCTCTCCACACAAACAATGAATGCAAGAAAAGCCTGGGAAAGCACCATACGAGCCCTGAGAGCCAATAACTGCCAACCCAGACTGATCTACCCGGCAAAGCTAGCATTCACATTTGATGGAGAACTGAAAACTTTTAATAGCAAAGAAAAACTAAATGAATACATAAACATTAAGCCAGCATTACAAAGAATTCTAAGAGGGGGGACACAACCTGAAGAAAGCAGCCAGGAACTGGGGCCTGCCCCAAACAGGCGTTACTCAAAGTCTAACTGAGCAAGCACAGGAGGAAAGGAAAAAAGAAAAATTTAGGAAAACGGAATGGCAGGGACAACAATGCATCTCTCTATACTTTCTCTTAATATAAATGGGCTGAATTCGCCAATTAAAAGAAAACGAACTGAGGACTGGATAAGAAAACAAGACCCATCCATCTGTTGCCTTCAGGAGACCCACCTCTCAGCCAAACATACAAACAAACTCAGAGTGAAGGGGTGGAAAAGGATCTACCAATCAAACGCCCCCAGTAAGAAAGCAGGTGTAGCTATCCTGATATCTGACAAAATAAACTTTTCATTAAAATCAGTACAGAAAGACAAGGACGGACACTACATATTAATAAAGGGAACAATCCAAGAGGAGGATATAACCATCATCAACTTATATGCCCCAAATATTGGTGCACCCAGATATGTCAAACAAATGCTCTCAAACTTACAGAATAAAATAGATCCCAATACGATAATACTAGGAGACTTTAACACACCACTCTCACCAAAGGACAGGTCTACCAACCAGAGGATTGGCAAAGAAGCTACCGAATTAAGAGAGGCCATACTGCAAGCAGAATTAACTGACATCTACCGAGTATTTCACCCTAAAACAACACAGTACACATTCTTCTCAGCAGCTCACGGAACTTTCTCCAAAATAGACCATATCATAGTTCATGCAAGGAACTTAAGCAAATACAAAGGGATCGACATAATCCCCTGTATCCTATCTGACCACAGTGGAATCAAGCTAGCTCTCAATAACAAAGCATACCGCAGAAATTTCTCCAATACATGGAAATTGAACAGCACACTCCTTAACAATGCCTGGATAACAGAAGAGATCAGAGAAGAAATAAAGCATTTCCTACAACTCAATGAAAATGAAAACACCTCACAAAGAAACTTGTGGGACACAGCAAAAGCAGTCCTGAGGGGCAAATTTATTGCCCTCAGTGCCCACATCAAGAGAATGGAGACAGACCAAGTAAATAATCTCATGTTGCAATTAAAACAGCTAGAAAAACAGGAAAAAATGGGACCTAAAGCTACTAGAAGAAGCCAGATAACCAAATTAAAAGCAGAGATTAACCAATTAGAAAATCAGAAAACCATAACCAAAATAAACCAAACAAAAAGCTGGTTCTTTGAAAAAATAAACAAAATTGATGGCCCATTGGCTAGATTAATTAAAAAAAGAAGAGAGGAAACCCATATTAATAGGATTAGGGATGCCACGGGAAACATCACCACACGTACCCAAGATATCCAAACAATTCTAACAGAGTACTTTCAAAAGCTATACTCTCTAAAGGAAGAAAATCAGGCAGAAATGGATGCATTTTTAGAGAAATACAAGTTGCCCAAACTGAGCAAAGAAGAAGTTAACCAATTAAATAAGCCAATATCCTATAATGAGATACAGGAAGCTATCAAAAGTCTTCCAACAAAAAAAAGCCCAGGACCAGATGGATTCACAGCAGAATTCTATAAGACCTTCAAACAAGAACTAATACCCATACTCCTCAAGCTCTTCAGAGAAACAGAGAAGGAAGGAGCTATCCCAAACTCATTCTACGAAGCCAATATCACACTCATCCCCAAACCAGGCAAAGACCCAACCAAAAAGGAGAATTACAGGCCAATCTCCTTGATGAACACAGATGCAAAGATCCTTAACAAGATTCTAGCTAACAGAATCCAGAAACACATAAAAAAAATAATTCACTATGACCAGGTAGGCTTCATCCCAGAGACACAGGGATGGTTTAACATACGTAAGTCAATAAATGTAATCCAACATATCAACAGAGCCAAGGTCAAGAATCACATGATTATCGCTACAGATGCAGAAAAGGCCTTTGACAAAATTCAACATTCATTCATGCTAAAAGCTCTGGAAAAAATAGGAATAGAAGGAACATTTCTAAAAACAATAAAAGCCATTTATGACAGACCAATAGCCAATATTATACTTAATGGGGAAAAGCTACAACCAATTCTCCTAAAATCAGGAACAAGGCAAGGATGCCCACTGTCTCCACTCCTCTTCAATATAGTCCTAGAACCCTTAGCCAGGGCAATAAGGCAAGAAAAAGACATTAAAGGGATCCGCATAGGAAAAGAAGAAGTTAAACTATCCCTTTTTGCAGACGACATGATACTATACCTCCAAGATCCCAAAAACTCCATCCCCAAACTCTTAGAAATCATAAATCACTTTGGCAAAATAGCAGGATACAAAATAAACCCACAAAAATCAGTTGCCTTCCTATACACTGATAACGTACAGGAAGAGAGGGAAATAAAGGGAGCAACCCCATTCACAATAACCTCCCGAAAAATAAAATATTTAGGAATTAACCTAACCAAAGATGTAAAAGAACTATTTAATGAGAACTATAAAAAGTTAAAGAAAGAAATTGCAGAAGACACTAGGAAATGGAAAGACCTCCCATGCTCCTGGATAGGCCGACTTAATATAGTAAAGATGGTAATACTTCCAAAACTAATATACAAATTCAACGCAATTCCTATTAAAATCCCAATGACGTACATCTCTGAAATACAGAAAACAGTCCAAAAATTCATATGGAACAACAAAAGACCTAGAATAGCCAAAACAATTCTAGGGGATAAAGACAATATGGGAGGGCTATCCATGCCGAACTTCAAACTCTACTACAGAGCTATAATAACAAAGACAGCATGGTACTGGCACAAAAACAGACCCGAAGACCAATGGAACAGAATAGAAGATCCAGAAATAAATCCACAGGCCTACAGCCAGCTGATATTCGACAAAGGAGCCAAAGACATACAATGGAAGAAACACAGCCTCTTCAACCGCTGGTGCTGGGAAAACTGGGCAGCCACATGCAGAAAACTAAAAGTGGACCCCAGCCTATCACCATGCACCAACATCAACTCAAAATGGATTAAAGACCTTAACATTAAACCTGAATCTCTGAAACTACTGCAGGACAGAGTAGGAGAGACACTTGAACTAATAGGCACAGGAAGGAACTTCCTGAACAGAGTCCCAGGGTCACAACAAATTGGAGAGAGACTCGACAAATGGGACTACCTTAAAATAAAAAGCTTCTGCACAGATAAAGCTATCGCAACCAAGCTAGAAAGACAACCAACTAATTGGGAAAAAATATTTACCAGCAATATATCAGACAAGGGGTTAACATCCTGTATATACAGGGAACTCAAGAAACTAATCCCTCCCAAACCTAACAAACCAATTACTAAATGGGCAAGGGAACTAAAGAGGGACTTCTCAAATGAAGAAATAAAAATGGCAAAGAAACACATGAGGAAATGTTCATCATCCCTGGTGGTGAAGGAAATGCAAATAAAGACAACCCTGAGATACCACCTTACCCCAGTCAGAATGTCCCACATCCACAAATCAGCCAACGACAAATGCTGGAGGGGATGTGGAGAACGAGGAACGCTATTACACTGCTGGTGGGAATGTACACTCATACAACCACTTTGGAAAGCAGTCTGGAGGGTCCTTAGAAAGCTAAAGATTGACCTCCCTTACGACCCAGTCATACCACTTCTAGGCATCTACCCTGAACAACAGGAACCAATATACAAGGACACGTGCACCTCCATGTTTATTGCAGCACTGTTCACAATAGCTAGGATATGGAAACAACCTAGATGCCCCACCACAGATGAATGGATCCAAAAATTGTGGTATCTATACACAATGGAATATTATGCAGCCATTAGAAATGACAAAATAATGGCATTTGCAGGGAAATGGATGGAGCTAGAAGGAATCATGTTGAGCGAGGTAAGCCAAGAACGAAGAGACAAACAGTACATGGTCTCCCTGATAAGCGGATGATAAATCCAAAATGTTAGGTGATATGACAAAACTAACAGGACTTAAGAAACAAAGAACTCCCACTCATCTGGTTGAACCACTACTAAATATCCCCATGCTGCTGATCACGTGTATGGTATATAACATATGAACACCGTTATATATTACAGACTGTGATAGACAATTTGCTCCAGGAAAGTTAGAATGAACGTGTGACTTTAAATGAGCATCATTATTCCACAATACTGTGAATTTCCGGAAATTAAGTAATCACTTAATCACAATCAAAAAAAAAAAAAAAAGAACCTTGGGGAAGGGAGGGAGGGAGGGGATGGTAGGGAGAAAACAATGGAGGGGGTAACAATGTTCAAGAGGAAGTGTACTCATTACCCCACTCATGTAACTGTAACCCTCTGTATAGAATCTTTACAATAAAAAAAATAAAAAAAAAAATATTTGGATGAGGCACTCGTGATTTATGCCTGTAATCCCAGCTACTCAGGAGTCTGATATCTGAAGGTTATGGTTCATAGCCAGCCAGGGAAAGTCCATGAGACTCTTTATCTCCAATTAACTATAAAACTGAAATAGCGATTCTTTCAAGATAGCCATTTATAAACATCCAAGGGCATCAAACTTTTATCTGGCCAAGCTGATAGATTTAAAGCTTTTAAAGCAAGCAGCTTATAAACAGAGATTCTGATTGTAATCCTTCCTTCCTTCCTTCCTTCCTTCCTTCCTTCCTTCCTTCCTTCCTTCGTTCCTTCCTTCCTTCCTTCCTTCCTTCCTTCCTCTCTCTCTCTCTCTCTCTCTCTCTCTCTCTCTCTCTCTCTCTCTCTCTCTCTCTCTCTCTCTCTCTCTCTCTCTCTCTCTCTCTGTATCTCTGTCTCTCTCTTTCTTGCCTGCCTGAATTCCTGCCTTCCTTTCCAGTATTAAGGCTTCAACTCAGGGGCTGAGCTCAGCTTTTTCAGTCAAGGCTGGAACTCTACCACCTGAGACATCATGATCTTCAGATTTCAGCCTCCTGAGTATCTAAGATTACAGGCTAGACCCACAGCCTCTGGAAAAGCATTAGCTTCTTACTTAAATGTTGTTATGTTGTCTAATTACCAGAAACCAGTGACATATTTAATCTCAGCTACATTTTCTTAACAAGGAAGTTAATGTGGTAAATGTTTTACCAGTGGTAAGTTGTGTTTGTAACTTAGAGCCTTGTATAGAACTCTTATAGTCTAATTAGATAGTTTAATTTTGGTAGTTAAAAATTACACAAAATATTTCATTTGCAACAGTGACAGGCATTAGTAAGGAAAAATACCTGTATCTGTATAGTGAGAACGTATGAGATTTTTGACTCAAAGGGATCAGGAAAGTACTTCTTAGGAATAACAGGCATTGTTATTGTTTATCTCTAGTGCTAGGGATTGATCTCAGAGCCATTGCTCAAGCCAGGCAAACACTGAGCTATATACCCCCATTCTCAGAATTGGTATTTTTACAAGACCCACTCAAGGCTGAGAAGTAAGTCAAAGGTAGGACCAGAATGCAGAGACCATTGTCTGAGACCATTTACTGAACTTTGTAAATGATGAGCTTAGGGTTCCATTGCCTTGGCAGACAGAGAGGATAGGAGGGAGATTAAGGTCAGCCTAATAGGAGACAATCCATTAAGTATCTATGTGCCATTACTCCCCCAAACTCCTAGGAAAATTGTCTCAAATTTTGGCACTGGATTTAAGTGGCAATTCAGGTTTGGGAAACAGTGTTTCTCTAACATTTTAGTCAGAACCTAGCCCCTTCTTTGTTTTTCCCCTACTATCTCTTCCCTCCCTACCTAAGTCCTCCCTTCCCCCTTTCCCCTTCATAATTTTTTAAAATACACAATTCAGGAAGAAATAAGATGCCAGGCACCTTAGCTTCCACTTATAATCATAGTTACTTGGGTAGATCACTCACAAAAAGTGTGATAGACCCTCTTCTAAACAAACACAATGCTTGTTACAGTAGTGCATGACTGTCATCTCAGCTGCACTAGAAATGTAAATAAGAAATTTGTGGCCCATATATATGAGAGAGAGTGACAGAGACAAAGAAAGAAGAGAGGAGAGGAGGAAGAACACCAGCTTTGAGCAAAAAGCTAAGGGACAATACCTAGGACCTGAATTCTAGCCCCAGTACTAGTATAAAAAAAAAGACAGGAGGAGGAGGTAACAATGCTTGATAGGAAATGTACTCATTACCTTACTCATGTAACTGTAATCCCTATGTACAGTATTTCTACAATAAAAAATATAAAAAAGAGAAGAGAACTAAAATGAAATACACAGGTGTGTGCATGTGCGTGCATAGATAGATAGATAGATTAGATAGATAGATAGATAGATAGATAGATAGATAGATAGATAGATAGATAGATAGATAGATAGATAGATCATGATGTGAAAAGTCAAATAAAGATAGTATTTAAGATTACAATATAAATTTTCCCATATTTATGGATTTAAATTCAACAAGTCAAATCCTGCTGGGTGCCTAATGGCTTATCCCTATAATCCTAGCTACTCAGGAATATGAGATCTGAGGACCGTGGTTTGAAGCCCAGAGAGGAAAGTCCATGAACAAGTTAGCAGTAGATAATATTAGAAAATTAATGAACAGGAAGACAATCTAAAAAATAGATTAACCAAAAAGTAAGAGATGGAAATACATGAGAAGAAAATAATATTTGAAAATTGTGGCAGAAACTACTAGTTTTTCCTGAGAAAGTTTCTCCCTATAATAATGAAGGGATGTGTTAAGTAAATGCCTATGCTGTCCATATAAAACTTCCATTTCACTGCCTTCTTGGTAGTGAGGTATATGTGTCAAGGTTTTAGCAATTCAAGATACAAGTGGAAATGGGATGTGTAACTGCTAAATCATGTCGAGGAAGGGGTATGTTCTTTCCTTCCTCTGTCTTCCCATGGACTGACTGGCATGTAGCACAGTTGGTGTGCTATTTTTGGCTATATGGAAGCCGTATTTTAAGGGTAACAGAGAAAAGGATATGAAAACTTGGCTCTCAAAATACTAAACTGCCAAACAAACCTTGAACTATCCCTTCCAATTATTGCATGAAGGGGAAAAAAAGTTTATGATCTCATTGTTGCAGTTCAGTCTACACTCTAAGTTATATAAGAGAAGACTTAGAGTTGTCTAGCCATAATTCATGATGTGAAGAAAAGTCAAGTAAAGATAATACTTAAGATTACGGTATAAATTTTCCCAAACTGTGTGCAAAAGGATTTAAATTCAACAAGGCAAATCCTGCTGGGCACCTAATGGCTTATGCCTATAATCCTAGCTACTCAGGAAGCTGAGATCTGAGGACCATGGTTGAAGCTCAGAGAGGAAACTCCATGAGTGTCAGTTAATCACAGAAAAGGCCTGAAGTGGCACTGTGGTTCAAGTGATAAATAGAGTGCCATCCTTGAGCAAAAGAAGCCCAAGACCTGAGTTCAAGCTCCAGGACCAGCACCAAAAAAATCAAATCCTTAGCAAGATAAATAGAAATCTAAACCAGTCAACATTTCATAGTTAAATTTTCAAGCAGTTCTATCTCAGAAACAGCCAGAGGAAGAAGACAGATTCTTTGAAAAGATATGCCATTAGTAGGATCTGAAAGGAAAATAGAAACCAAAAAGACAATAGAATGGTAAAGTGTACTGAGAGTATCTTGCAGGACTAAAGGAAGTGGAAAGCTAATGTAAGGAGACATTTCAGACAAATAACAGCTGGGAATTTTCACCACTTATTGGGCATCCCTAAGAGAAATTTCCAGAATATAAATGAGCAAAATAAACTTAAGAAAGGGGGAAAATCAGCATTAAAATAGAAAGCAGAAAAATAGAAGCCATCAGTGAGATATTAACAAAGCAAATAGTTTCTTAGGAAAAAAAGAATTAACAAAATTAAAAATCCTGACAAAATTGACTTGAAAGAAAAAAATTACATATCACAAAAAAGGAGATACAACAATGTGCTTCCAGAGTTGTTTATTATTATTTTGGCATCAGTAAGGTGTGAACACAGGGCTTTGTACTTGCTAGAAAGGTATTCTACTTGAGCAGCACTTCAATCCCAGAGTTTATTCTTAAAAAATATATGTACTGGAAGTGGCGCTGTAGCTCAAGTGGTAGAGCGCTCGCTTTGAGCTGAAGAGCTGAGGCCAGAGCCCAGGCCCAGAGTTCAAGCCCCACGGCCGACCAAAAAAAAAAAAAAAAAAAAAAAATATATATATATATATATATATATATATATATATGTACTAACATTATTTTGTTCAGTGAAGTAGATTTTTATATGTTGTTTGAATAGTATAACCTTTCAAGACCACTTGTCAAATTTGTCAGAAGTTTTCCTTTTGAGTAAGAGGATTGATAAGAGATTTTGATAAAGTTTAATTTGAGAGATAAAGATTTATTTGGGAATAAAAATGGTATGTACTGTACTTTAGTGTTTTCTTTCTTAAAAAAAAAAAAAAATTAAAGCCAGGCACCAGTGGCTCATGCCTGTAATCCTAGCTACTCAGGAGGCTGAGATGTGAGGATCACAGTTCAAAGCCAGCCTGGGCAGGAAAGTCCATGAGACTCTTAAGTCCAATAAACTACTCACAAAACCAGAAGTGGCACTGTGGCTCAAGTGGTAGAGTGCTAGCCTTCAGCTGAAGAGCTGAGGGATAGCACCCAGACCCAGAGTTCAAACCCCACCACTGACCAAAAAAAAAAAAAAAATCAAGTATAGTCATTAGACCTGCAGTATTATAGTTTAATACTGTTCGGCTGAGCTAAACATTATGCTTGTGAAGATATAGATGTACTGGCAACAGCTTTATTTTCTGAAAGAATGGTAACAAATAGTAATATCATCAAGTATCTCTCTTGTCAAAATCTAGAATATTCTAAAACCCAAAACTTTTCAGGTATTTTAATTTTGCAGTTTTTGAGCATTTAAGATTTCAGATTTTAGATGAGATATGCTTTACCAGTAAGGTATATATAAATACTTCAAAATTAAAAGCAAAACAAAATCCAAAGTCTTAAGTATTTCTAGTCTTAAGTATTTTGGGTGAAGAATACTCTTATTTGCAGCTATTTGTATGTAGGTACTTTGAAGTACACTATTCTAGAGGAAAGTCCTGAGTTGACAGCTATCTGCAGTTGCCTAGAAGGCTACTAGGACACATTATAGTAACCTCTGGTAAAGATTTTTTTTTTTTTTGAAGAGTGAGAGGAGGAGTATAGAATAGGAAGGAGTAGAAAGAGAAGGGCATGAAACAGATTGACCAATTTGAGTGGTACATTAGGTTGACATTCCAGAATTAACACAACTATTACATATTTGTACATATAGAAATATTTTACTATGTATTTAGAAAGTTAAGATTTTCATCTGTTGTAATCACAGTATCCAAAACCAGAGATAAAGAGAAGTATAAGTCTTATTTAGAAATGCAGAGGGAGGTACCCAAAGAAGCAACTGAAAGTTTAGAGTAATTGTAAATTAGGGAAATACAGTGAATGTTCTTTTATGTTAAAAGCTGTTGATAATACTCCGGATAGTGCTAAGTAAACATGAAGTAGTTGTTTTGTGGTGTTAGTAACTGAACTCAGTATTTTGGCATTCTGTGCACGTGCTCTACCATTGAGCTTAATCCTCAACCCCAAGCACACACTACTTTAAAGAGACTAAGAAAGACTGAATGAAACTTTATCAAAGGAGGACAGAATAATAACTATGTAAAATCTCATTTGAAGGAGTATAGAATGGAAGAGGAATTGTCTTGATTTTGTTTACAATAGTGGGTAGAACTGAAATCCAGCAAGTGGCCTCTACAAAGACAAAGAGCAGTGTAAAGAACTTTCTGATTATTAGAACACCCATCAGTGAATGGACTATTTTGTGGTAGTAGAGTTCAGAGGGCTGAATATCTACAGGTAGTTTTTAGAGTGGATTGCTACAAATGAAAGTTTCTTGTGTGTTTCAGAGATTTTACATTAACTTATATTTGGATCAAAAGAAAATTCATAAAAAACAACCCCAGCTATTTGTATTATTTTCTAGGTACTATATTTGTCAACATAGACCTTTCATAAAATCACCTTTTACCATTTGTGGATTTCTTCTTCTTCTTCTTCTTCTTCTTCTTCTTCTTCTTCTTCTTCTTCTTCTTCTTCTTCTTCTTCTTCTTCTTCTTCTTCTTCTTTCTTCTTTCTTCTTCTTCTTCTTCTTCTTCTCTTCTTCTTCTCTTTTATTATTATTATTATTATTACACTGATTACTGATCTCTTTTGCCTTGCTTCTGTTAGCTACTTTTTATCACTCTTTCATATTACTTATTTTTCAGCTTCCAACCATGGCTAACTTTGTCTATTTTTCCAGGTGGTTTTTAACTTTTATTAGTCTAGTTTATTGACGTTAGATTTTTCTACATGTTTGTTTGTACTTAGATTCTCTCCCCCCCCCCCCCCCCATCTAGAAAGAGAAGCTGAGTGACAGTGGTACAGGCCTGTAATCTGAGTACTCAGGAGGCTGAAATCCAGAGGATCAAGATTTAGAGCTAGCCAGGGAAGAAAAGCCCATAATATACTATCTCCACAATAACCACCAAAAAGCTTGGCTAGAGGTGAGGCTCAAGCCCTTTAGACCAGCCAAGCAAGGAAGCTGGGCAAGCACAAGGCTCTGAGTTCAAAACTTAATACCAACAAAAACAAAAACAAGGGAAAAAAAGATTCAATATTGTTATACATTTTCCAATAAAAACTAGTATACCTTTACTTCCTTTAACTTCTCCCAGTTCAGAATGTTGAAATATTCAGTTTTTTTCCCCTCTAGATTTTTTTCATATATTATACAATTAGGGTGTTCACTATAATTTTTATGAATTGATTTGCTTGGTATGATTTGTGTTCTTACGTTTATAGCTTAATGGTTTGAAATTCCTACTACAATATATTTAGGTGTGTATTTTTTTTTCTTTTCACTCTGTTTGAGATTCATTATGCATACTTTGCATCTGAAGATTCCTAACTTTCTTAGTTTGCCTCTGTTCTTGTTAGTTTCCTCTGTCTTAGTTTTTTAATTTTTTAAAAAAAATTTATTTTTGTCACTTGTGGGGCTTGAACTCTGGGCCTGGGTGCTGTCCCTCAGCTTTTGGGCTCAAGGCAAGTGCTCTACCACTTGAGCAACAGCACCACTTTCAGTTTTTTGGTGCTTAATTGGAGATAAGAGTCTCATAGAGTTTCCTGCCCCACCTGGCTTTGAACCGTGATCCTCAGATCTCAACCTCCTGAGTAGCTAGGATTACAGGCCTGTGCCACAAGCACCCAGCTTGTTGTCTTTCTAAACTTGGTAGCTGGTGGAACTTTGTGGTATTTCCTTTGTTGTTTCAGTCTTTTCTGTTGTTGCTGTAACAAAATAACTGAAACTGGGTGACTCAAAGAGAAGTTTGTATTTGCTTTCATTTCTAGAGGCTAGAAAATTCAGGAATGTACCAGTACAGGAATCTGCTCAGTTTCCTTGTGAATGCTTTAGAACATAGCAGAGGGTATCACATCGAAAGACAAGGAAGACAGAAAGAGCTTGCTTTATAACAGAGTCACTCCTGATATACATAACCCAGAAATTCTTTAATTTGTGAGTTATTTGAGCTCTCACCACTGGGTCACCCTCCCCAAGGTCTCATCTCTCAAATGCCATTCACAATAAGTCTTTGCGAATTAAATATTTACTATTTTTTTGTTAGTCATAGATCTTGAACTCAGCCTAGGTTTTGTCTCTCAGCTCTTTAGCTCAAGGTGAGCACTCTACCACTTGAGCCACAGCACCATTTCTGGCTTTTTCTGCTTATATGGTGCTGAGGAATCAAACCCAGGGCCTTATGCATGCAAGGCAAGCACTCTTATCACTGAGCCACCTTCCCAGACCTGATGGGTACATTTTATGTCTACAGCGTATCTTTTATATAGATATGACAACTTCAAGAGGTTTTTAAGCAGATTTTATTTATTGTATAGTTTTCTATAGGCTCCCTTAACTTTTTTAATTTTGTCTTTCTGCTTATTGAATTTATTGCATTTGACAAATTGTTTTCCTCAGATCTGTGATTGTCAGCTCTTTTTGAGAATCATGGTTGTCTTCTATTTATAGGAACTTACCATCCTTCATTGTGGGAATGAGTAGAAAGTGCATTTGGGCTGGCATGGTTTTAGTAGGTTAAGACTAATTTATAAAATTTACTTTCATGGATAATCAGTGCTTCATCATTGTTTAGCTTAGTTCATTTTAGTTTCTGATTCATCTATAAAAATGAAGATGAAAGTCCTAGTTCATTAGAATGTTGTGAGAATTAAACATGTCATAAAAGTACTCAAAACAGTATTTTGCTTGTGGTAAGTAGGCACTAATCATTAAAGCTAATTTCTTCATTTTCTTACATTTTTTCTAACTTTTTGTTACCTTTTATTGCCCAGTGATAAATTAATGTTTTCTTTGACAAACTTTCAGAGGCCAGGCAGTAAATAATTTAGGCTTTTAGAACCATATGGACTCTGATGCAAATCAACTGACTTTCTGCATCCTCAGGTTCCGTGTCCTGTAGATACAACCAACAATGTGGATTGAAAATACTCAGAAAAGAAAGGCTCATCTATACTGAAATATGTATAAAATTTATTCTTGTCAAAATTTCCTAAACAATGCAGTATACAGTGTAACAACTATTTATATAATGGTTAATAACTTCATGTAACATTAATATTGTATTAAGTGTAATACCTATTGGGAGGTTGTTTCTTTGAGGATTTGTTGTTGGGGGAGTTAATTTTTTTAGTTCTTTTTAGATATGAGGCCCTTTTCCGTTGTATGGCTAGTAAAGATCTTTTTCCAATCCGTGGGCTTTCTATTGATCCTGCAACTATGTCCTTTGCCATGCAGAAGCTCTAGAACTCTGCGGTTTCATGCAATCCCATTTGCCCAGCCTTTCTTTGATTTGTTGTGTTTCTGGGTCTCTATTAAGAAAGTTTCGGCCTCTGCAAAGGAGCCTTTGAGTTTCTCCTATTCCTTCCTGTAATGTTTTCAGGGTGTCTGCTTTGACTTCTAGGTCTTTGATCCATATGGAGTTGATTCTGGTGCAGGGTGATATATATGGATCTAGCTTTAGTTTTCTACAGGTGTTTAACCAAATGGGCTAAAGACTTAAAGAGAGACTTCTCTGAAGAGGAAATAAGAATGGCCAGTAGACACATGAAGAAATGCTCAACTTCTCTGGCCATAAAAGAAATGCAAATCAGAGCTGGGCGCCAGTGGCTCATGCCTGTAATCCTAGCTACTCAGGAGGCTGAGATCTGAGGATCATGGTTCAAAGCCAGCCTGGGCAAGGAAAGTCCATGAGAGTCTTAACTCGAATAAACCACTAGAAAACCAGAAGTGGCTCTGTGGCTCAAGTGGTAGAGCGCTTGACTTCAGCTGAAGAGCTGAGGGATAGCACCCAAGCCCGGAGTTCAAGCCCCACGACCAACCAAAAAAAAAAAAAAGCAAAGCAAAACAACATTGATTCTACCTCACCCCAGTTAAAAAGGCCATAATCAAGAAATCTGATAACAGATGCTGGAGGGTATGTGGCCAAAAGGGAACTTTATTGCATTGTTGGTGGGAGTGTAAACTTGTTCAACCACTTTGGAAAGCAGTATGATGGTTCCTCAAAAGACTCACTGAGAGCTCTCCTATGACCCAGCAATCCCACTTTTGGGCATTTACCCAAAGGATCACAAACAAGGCCATATTAAGCTACCAGCACAACTATGTTTATCGCAGCATTTTTCACCATAATTAAGATATGGAACCAACCCAGATACCCCTCAGTAGATGAATGGATCAAGAAAATGTGGTGTGTACACACACACACAGACACACACACACACACACACACACGCGCATGCAATGGAATTTTATGCCTCCATCAGGAAGAATGACACCACCCCATTTGTTAGGAAATGGAAAGACTTGGAAAAATTATACTAACTGAAGTAAGCCAGACCCAAAGAAACATAGGTCCCATGGTTTCTCTTATTTTCAATAACTAGTGTATGTCTAGGATAACCTTACCAGACAAGTAGAAGAGGCCAAAAGCCATCCACATATGACCATATAAGATGGTACTAAGTGAAATGAACCCTAAGATAGAGACACAAGAGGGTTTATCTTTGTTGCTGTTGTTTTTAATGTACTTATATTGTACTATGTGATTTCTTTTGTTTCTTTTGTATGTTCCCCCCTATTGGTATAACCCTTGTTTTCACAGTATTTGATTTGTGTCTTGTATATACATTTTTCTGATTTGGGGACGGGAAGGGAAATAACAAAATGCTGAAACAAGGATACAGGCTGACCCATTGTAACAATGAGATGTACAAGATACTATGCTAAAAATGAACTCTAGGGCTGTGAAGGTGGCTCAGTGGAAGAATGCTTGCCTTGCATGCATGAGGCCCTGGGTTCAATTCCTCAGCATCACATAAGCAGAAAAAGCTGGAATTGATGCTGTGGCTCAAGTGGTAGAGTGCTAGCCTTGAGCTGAAGAGCTGAGGGACAGGGCCCAGGCCCAGAGTTCTGGCCCCATGACTGGCCAAAAACAACAACAACAACAAAAACAGAACTCTATAACTTGTGGGGGAGTGAAGAGGTGGGGAGGGAAGGGATTGTGGGGGGGGGACAAAGGAGTGGGTAACAAGGCTCAAGAGAAAATGTACTCATTACCTTACTCATGTAACTGTAACCCCTCTGTACAATATCTTTACAATAAAAAATATATATTAAAAATACCTATTAAGGTCAACTATTTATATAATTGTTAGTAACTTCATGTAACATTTATCTTGTATTAGGTATAATACCTGTTGGGTAATGTAGATATTATTAAAGATGATTTAAAATATATGAGAGAATGTGCAGTTTTTATGTAAATTCTATGCCATTTTATAAAGGAGACTTGAGCATCTTTGGGCTTTAGTGTCCATGTGGGAATTAGAGGAACCAAACAATCTCTGCGTTATGTCTCACAAGTCTTTATATACAGCCTTTGTTCAGAATTTACCTGTCTAGAAGAGATTTGGAACTATATGAATATAGAGATAGGGAATTGGGTATTTTTTGTTTTTTGTTTTTTCAGTCTGTATATAATGAGAACTTTTACAGTCCTCTAAGCAACTAGTATCTGCTTTTTAAAGATATTATTAGTAACCAGTTGAACAAAGATATTACAATTCCCTAAATCTGGGTATAAGTATCTGGGTATAATGTATCTTGATCAGTGTCACCCCTTTCATCATTCCTCTCTATTCCTCCCCCCATTCCTACCCTTGTTATAATTCTATTTTTACATAACTCATATACAGGACTGCATTTGCTCACCCTTCCTTTCTCCATCCGTGTGCCTCCCTCCCATACCTTCCCCTCAAACATTTTTTTTTCAAATTCTTTATTGTGATTGATTATATAATTTCCCAAATTTCATAGTATTGTGGGATAGTGATGCTTTTAAAGTCACAAACACATTCCCTCAAACATTTTTAATGAAATAATATTTATATGATTTTGTATTATCCAGAAGTTTGAGGGCTGGGAGCATGCGCTTAAGTGGGACAGCCCATCCCTAAGTTAAAACATAGGATGCAAAAGGAAAAAAAGTTGTTTTTCATGATGGTACACTATGAAAGGGGGGTAGTTCATTTTAGAAAGTTAAATCCTATTGCAATTTAGAATGCTGTACTCCTACCATGCTGTGGTAACAGGTCAGAGTTTTCTTCTGTTTTCTTTTGCAGTACTATGAACCCAATCTAGGGGTTTATGCTTTGTGCTCTACCACCAAACCCTGCTAGCCCCGCTTGTCTCTTTTGAATATTTATGGTATCTGTAAATGTTTAAAGATAACAAACAATATGGTAAGAAAGTACCTTTGATAGTCCTTAACTAAAAGATTTTGTTACACAATTTCTTATTGCAACGAAATTTTATTTTAATGAATTTGTCTTCTAGGTTCAGTTCTGCAGGAAAAACATTTGTCTTGTAATTCTTTAGTTTATGTATTTTTTGTTATTTGCTTCACATGGGCAGTCAAGCTACTTTAGAAGTTGTTTTGCCAAAGGAAGAATGAAAAATTGTTACATCTTGGACCATAATGCTAAGGATTTAAGATTGACTTAAAGCCTAAACATAGTGTAATGTTTATTCCTGTCCTTTGTATTTGTCAGGAAATCTTAACCAGAGTAAAAAGTTTTTGGTACTGTTTTGGGAATGCAGAGCATAAGAGATTTCCATAAAAAGGCATGGGATTTGCTTGGAAGACCATAGTGGTTTTCTAACTTGGCAGTAATGAGTTAGAACTAACTCCCTTTAAAAAGAAAATATTAATTCCAGTTATTCTTATTCAGAATTTATGTGTGTGTTTTCATTTGTGAGCAGTTTTAATTATATTGATAAATATGCTTATGTTTACACAGTGATAATTCCATTACATTTGTAAATATTATATTGTAAAATTTCTGGTTATAGTATTTAAAAATGGCTATAAAGTTTAAATATCTTACCACTTCTTTTTTTTGGGGGGGGGTCCAGTTGTGGGGTCTGAACTCTGGGCCTGGGTGCTGTTCCTCAGCTCTTCAGCTCAAGGCTAGCACTCTACCACTTGAGCCACAGCGCCACTTCCGGCTTTTTTTTCTGCTTATGTGGTGCTGAGGAATTGAACCCAGGGTCTAAAGCATGCAAGGCAAGCGCTCTACCATTGAGCCACCTTCCCAACCCTTCCCAGCCCTATCTTACCACTTTTGTTAAGGAACAGAAAACAAATATTTTGTTGTTGAGGATTATCCCAAATAATTTGATCATCTCCAAGTTCATTCCCTAATTTCTGCTACTCTTGAAAAACTGTGGAGGTATTAGGGGATGTAAATGAGTTTTGATGTCTTAGGATTACCTTTTAGAAGTTACACATTTTTTTAACTACAGAGATGGTGAATTTCCATACTATTATAGTAAGAGCAGTCCCCAGACTTAAGAGACCTAGAAAGAAGGTTAAGAATAGGATGATCTTTCTGCGTAAAATGTATGTATACTGTATTCAACTGTCAGTATTTTTATGTAAATGAGAGAAACACTAATACAAATTTGGTAGGCAATCAGATGTCTAGTGTCCAATACCCCCTTTTGTTTTTGCTTTTTAAAGTATCTGCTATGGTTTCAATAACTACCTTGTTCCATAACAATTACTTAAGAGCATATAAATGTATGTGTATATATATATATGTACATATATATATATATATATATATATTTCATTAGTTTCTTGTCCTTCCAGACTTTGTTTCTGTTAGGTGCTTTTTTGAAAGGCATCACAGACTTAATTTCTCCAAGAAAGTATAGTTTTTCTTTCTAAACCCTCTTTTGAATTTCTTGCTTAATTGAAGGTCTATTATAAGCAATTTGTTTTCTCAAGCTAGTTAGACAGTATCCTTTACTTTTCTTTCTAGTAACTTCTGAACAGTTACAGGGTTCTGCCAATCTTGCCTTGAGAAAAACACTACCCCTCATCACCATAAAGCTATGGTAGAGTCATGCCATCTCCCACCTGAACTATTGGCATTGGCTTCTGAGTGTTCTTTCCTGTTTGGTCTCTCCTTTCTTCTATCTATTTTATGTACTGTTACCAATTATTTTTCCAAAATGTAAGTGTAACCATAATAACTTTTTGAAAAGGAACTATTTTCTCCCCCTTGCTTACTGGATAAAATGTAAACTAACATGGCAGATGTCTTTGCAAGCATAAGTCAGTTTTAGTACCCAGCTCTATCTTCCATAGCTTTTTTATAAGCTCTGGTTCGAACCACACTAACCCAAGTTGTATTCTGTGTATGTGTATATGTGTGTGTGCACGCACACATGTGTGTATAGTGCTTTTAATTTATTAAGTTATTTCCTCAGAATTGAAAAACTATCATGGGAATCCTCTGTCCTTTCATCCCTCCCTAAACCTGTGTCTCTATATTAACTTTATTCAGATTATATTTTATTAGTTCTTTCTCCTGTCTAAATTTCGTGAAGATGGGAAGCATGTATTTTTAAGTTTTTATTTCTACTTCTATTTTTCTGACTCATACTATGGCAACCAGACCTAGAATGTAAATGTTTGATTTAGATTAAAATAATCATTCATGTCTGCTATGTATATAAACTAGTACTGTCAAAAATTCTCCACTGAATTGTCTTAAACCAGTTCTATTAAACAACATGTAATAGTGTACTGTATAATAAAGCACACATATTTTAAACGTACAGTTTAGTAAATTTTAATACATGGGTATACCTATGCAGTTCTTTCTGAAAACAAGACAAAGGTTATTTTCTTCATCTAGAAAGTACCCTTGTGCACCTTGATAGTCAGTTATCAACTCTTAAACCACCTGCACTGGCCTTCTGACATACTAGCTTAGTTTTGTCCTTCCTTTAAAGAATTTAGTAGGGCTGAGAAGGTGGCTCAGTGGTAGAGTACTTGCCTTGCATGCATGAGGCCCTGGGTTCAATTCCTCAACACCACATAAGCGAAAAAGCTGGAAGTGGCGCTGTGGCTCAAGTGGTAGAGCGCTAGCCTTGAGCTGAAGAACTGAGGGACAGTGCCCAGGCCCAGAGTTCAAGCCCCACAACCAGCAAAAAAAAAAAAAAGAATTTTGTATCAGGAGAATCATATAGTATTTGTTCGTGTCTGGCTCATTCTCTTAATGTTTTTTGAGAATCATTCATGTTGTGTTCATTCCTTTTTATTACTGAATAGTATTCCATTAAATGGATATATTACCATTTATCCATTCTTGGATACTTGGATTGTTGCTAGGTTTTTGCTATTATGAACAAAAATAAGAACTGAAGTGCATTTATCACTTAGCTTTTTTTTTTTTTTTGGTCGGTCGTGGGGCTTGAACTCTGGGCTTGGGCGCTGTCCCTACACTCTTCAGCTCAAGGCAAGCACTCTACCACTTGAGCCACAGCGCCACTTTCACTTAGCATATTGTTAAATTTGCTGAAAAGAGTGAATTGCTTTAGCTCTCTGTTAATGTTTTGTTGTTACATAACAGGTTAATAATTAGTCAGATGCTGTTGGCTCATGCAGATAATCCATTCAGGAGGCTGAGATCTGAGGATTGTAGTTCCTAGCCAGCCCAGACAGGAAAGTCTATGAGACTCTTATCTCCATCAGATAATCATCAAGAAGCCAGAAGTGAAGCTGTTGCCCAGATGGTAGAATGCTAGCCTTGAACAAAAAAGCAAGGACAGTGCCCGTGTCCAGCACAGGGGGAAAAAAAAATTAGTAACCTATTTTATTTACTGGCTTTTTACTACAAGGGTGGGGAACACTTAACTTGAGGGCTATACAGGTACACAAAATCATTTGGTCCATGATGAGACAGACATATATGATTTTTATATCCTTTTCATCAGCTGCCTGTGGCTGTCTGCCATTACTGATACATTTTGGGTGGCCACAAATGTTATAAATATACAAATGGTCCCTTGGCAGCAAAAATGTACTCCATCCCTATGACATGGAGATTAAAAAAATTAAGTTTATATTCCATTTGTCCTCTGTAACAACTTGACCTTTTTTTGTTGTTGTTGTGGAGCCTGAACTTGGGGCCTGGGTGCTGGTGCTGTCCCTCAGCTCTTCAGCTCAAGGCTAGCACTCTACCATTTGAACCACAGCACCACTTCTGGCCTTTTCTGTTTATGTGGTACTGAGGAATTGAAGCCAGGGGCTCATGTATGCACTCTACCACTGAGCCACCTTCCCAGTCCAACAATTTGACCTTATACAGTATATTCCTTTTTTTTCTTATTTTTTTCTTTAATTGTACTGGGTTTAATAGTACTTGCTAGGCAGATACACTACCACTGAAACACAATTCTAGCTTTTTTTTTTTTGCCTTAGTTATTTTGGGGATAGGAACTCACATTTATGCTTGGTTGCTAGACTTGTGATCCTTCTGTTTATATTTTCCATCTAGCTGGGATGATAGGTGCATGCTACCACGGCCAGCTTTTAGTTGTGATTGGGTCTTGTTAACTTTAATATTTAGGCTGACCTCAAACCACCAACTTCCTAATCTCTGCCTACCAAGTAGTTTAGATTAGAGGTATAAACAACCAGTACCTGGTCAATATATTACTGTGTGTGTATGTGCGTGGGTAGATACATGGGTGGTAATTCTCAGGTTCATACTCAGGACCTTGCATCCTCTAGACAATTAGTCTACCATTTGAGCCATGCCCACCATCCTTTTTGTTTTTAGTTAATTGTTGGATAGGGTCTTGCATTTTTGCCAGGTCCAGCCTTGGACCATGATTTTCTTACCTGTGCCTCCCACATAGCTGGTATACAGGCTTAAAACATTACACCCAGTTTGTTAATTGAGATAAGCCCATACTAACAATTCCCCACTGGGCTGGCTTCAAATTACTATCCTCTTAATTTCTGCCTTTTGAGTAGCTGGAATCATGTTTGCTCTACCATATCCAGCTTAAAGTATATTACTAATATCTTCCAATACTGGTTAGCAATCTATCTGTTCTCCTGTTCATGATTAATAATTTTAAAGGTGACCTGTTTTCCTTGGTTCAGCTATAGTGATGGACAAAATAGTATAGAATTACTAGATAATACTGTTTAGGTAAAACAATAAGCAAATGAAATACTGTGCACTTTATATTACAGCTCATGAGTGAACAGTTCAAGAAAATATAAATGGTTTGAATTATGGTTTTGCAAAGAATTAAGTAAATCATCTTGTCTTTTAATCAAGCATTCTTAGAAGTAACTTGAACAGGCTAAAGATTGGCAGAAATCTTCAACTAGTTTGGATGTCTAGCAATAATTTTTCAAGTCTGTGAAAATACACATAATTTTTACAATATGGTCTCTAGTCCAAAATAGATAGTATCAAGGAAAAAAAGAAAAGCAAAACAAAATCCCATATTTGTTTTAATAGTTGTATATTCTTTTACTGTTCCTAGTATGTTTGTTAATTCTTTTTTAAAATTTTTTTCAGAGTGTCAGAATTTAAACAAACCACACCATGCGTGAGTACAAGCTAGTGGTCCTTGGCTCAGGAGGCGTGGGGAAGTCTGCTCTGGTAAGTTATCCACTAACTCATTAGCATTTAATATATAGAATTTTGTTTTTTGTCTGCTTCCATGTTTCTAGCACTAAAAGGAAAATGTGGCACTTTTTGTAAACATAATATCTGATCTATATCTATAAAGACATGTCATTCAGTAAATGTGGATAGTTTTATATCTGTTATTCACTTATTCCTTTATTAAATATTACTTATCAAACATCAGTATTCATGTTTCAAAGAGGAAGGTGATTGTTTTCATTTTTAAGGAATTTCACATTCTCATGGGGAAAGTGTTCATTACAGATTCTAACGAAATCATTTTTCTTCTTCCTGCACCACAAATTTGCATGGAATAAAAGTTACTTTTTAAAAATATTTCCTGTGTTGATTTGTTAAATGATTTTGAAGGTTCTATTATTGCCAGATTCTGGTGTCACAAGCATAAACAAAAATAGTCACAGTCTCTCATACCATGAGATGTGGTATGATAGCATGTGGTACACATACAATCAAAGAACCACTTAGTTGTAAATGTGAGAGGAATATGCTGAAAGAAAAATACAGACTGTTAAAAAAAAAAAAAAAAAAAAGAGCCTTGTGACAAGTGGACCTAAGTTAGCCTTGAACAGGTGAGAGAAAAGATTGGGATAGCTGAGACAAAGCTAGCTGAGGAAGGATTAGAAGGAAGTGAAAGAACAAAGGACCAAATCATGACAACCCTATCAAACTTGAAAGTTATTTCTGATGACAATGAAAAAACATTGAAGGTAGCGTTTAGTGGGGTGGAAGTGGGGAAAATTGGTATGTTTTAGTGAGTGCACTTTTTTTTGACTAGTTTGTGTAATTTAAGAGAGAGACAGGGAAAGTGGGAGGATTGGAAGCTAATGATCTAGATTACTGTTCCTGAAAGTAGGTCCCTGAGGAAAAAGAGGAATGTTGTTATTTGAGGATAAAATAGAAGGTAGAATTAACTTAGTGATAGATTAGTGGGAGGACCTATAAAGAAGGAATAATTACTTCAAACTTCGTAAGATATTCAAGTAAATACATCAAGTAAACACATGGATCTTCAAGGTCAGAATTTAAGAGACTTGTGATTATTTTAGGTGACATCAATATATTGGTAGGACTTAATTTCATAATAATGACATTATAAATATAAATTAGTACTTTTATAAGAATATTTGAAAATATCTATTTTTCAAATATATAACTTCCTTTAATTTTTTGAAAAACTAGCTTACTGCCAGGTTCTTACTGTAGCTTTTGCCTGTAATCCTAGCTTACTCAGGAGGCTGAGATCTGAGAATTAAGGTTTGAAGCCAGCCTACGCAGGAAAGACCATGAGATTCTTAGCTCCAGTCAACCATCAAAACCCAGAAGTAGAGTGTGGCTTGAGCCCTGAGTACAAAAGCTCAGAGACAGCACCCAAGCTCTGAGTTCAAGCCCCAGGACCAGCACCAAAAAAAAAAAATGGATTTGCATTAGTTGCACAGGGAGAGATTTCATTGTTAAATTTTCAAATTTGTTTTATCATGTATTCTACTCACTCTCATCCCCTCTGTCACTCTCCCTTCTTGCATCCCAAAATAATTCATTAGGTTACATTGTCCTAATTTCATAGTTGCAAGCTTAGTATTTCTATGCAATTCAAACCTCTTTTGTACTGCTTTTAGTCCAATTTACTGCAACCCCTCAACAGCCTATTTCTCTTATCCCATAGCCCATACCCCAATTAATCAACAGCTTTCCTTGAGGTTCTTAATGCTGTTTTCGTAGGTACTTGCAATGTATTACAAAGTTATTCACACTTTTTCCTTTCTTCCTTCTTCTCGTAAATAGTCCCTTAATTAATGTACATTTTTGAAAATATATACATGTATGTTTATGTGTATATAAGTATAGGTCTAGCTTCCACATATTAGTGAACATGTACAATATTTCTTTTTTTTCATTTCCTATGCTTAAGTTGTCTTGCTTCTTCAATTGCGTGTCCAATAACATGTCCTCTATTGTATCCATTTTTATGTAAATGTTATGATTTTCATTTTTCTTTGTGACCATAGTGTTATGTTCACCACATTTTCTTCATCCATTCATCAGCTATAGGCTTCTCAACTGATTCTATCATTTGGCTATTTGAACAGTGCTGCAATTAGCATAAATACCTGCTGACTTTCTGTATGGTGGAGTCAAAGAAATGTTAGAGGTTCAATTTCAGTATCCTATAGGTGAATAGTTTTTCCAGCACCATTTATTGAAGAAGCTATCTTTTTTCCATTGTATATTTTTTACTCTTTTGTCAAAAACTAGTTGGCTGTAGAATTGTGTTTTTATCTTGGTTCTTTCTATGAATAAATTCTGTTCCGTGGGCATGCTGCCAAAAGCAATGTACAGATGTAATGCATTTCCATCAAAATCCCAGTATCATTCTTCACAGAATTACAGAAATTAATCTAATTTGTATGGAGGCATAAAAGACTCCAAGCAGAAAAGGCAATTCAGAGTAAAAAGAGCACTGTGAAGGTTTCACAATACCAGAGTTTTGAACAATCCTGTTATTCTAATGGGATTTCCATTGTAAGTTATTTGTCTCCTCCTTTGTAGCTTTCAATATTCTTTAATCTGCATATTCAGTGTTTTTACTATAATGTGTCTAAGAGTGTTTCTTTGATTTTGGAGTTCTATAAGCCTCTATGAAACTGATGACACTCTGGAGGTTAGGGAAGTTTTATGCCATTATTTGGTTGAATAAATTTTGATGACTTTAGTTTTTATTCTGCCTTGTCTTTAATTCATGGATATGATCTGGTAGCATCCAAAAGATCTTGTAAGTCCCTTTTAATATGTTCTGAGTGTATGGGTTTTTTTTTTAATGTCTTTGTTTGATCTAATTTCTGTGCTTTATTCTCGGTCTCTGATAACCTATTTTCAAACTTCTGTTCTGTTACCTACCTTTTGATTAAGTTTTTCTTCCTCTTCACTCCTTTGTAAGTTTGTCGTTGTGGTGTTACTGGTTTTTACAGGATCTTTGTTTATTCATGAATTTTATGGTCTTTCATTGGGGCTTATGCATCTAGGTCTAGGATTTGCAGTGGTTTCAATCCTCCATATACTTTCTCTTTGTGGCTTCTTGTTATTTTTTTAAGATGGAGTGATGACTGGGTTGATGTACAGATTGGGAAGGTCGGTCTCTGTTTTCAAATAATCAGTTCCAGTGCTCAAGACACCACTGGTACTCCACTTGGTGTGAGGATGCTTGGCTTCAAAGGCTTTTGCAGGTGGTAAATCACAATCTTGTGTTTGTGTTAATTTCTAATGACAGGTTACTGATTCTGCTCTGATCTTTTCGTATGAATATAGAACCTAAAGTATACTACTGGAATAACACTAGGTATTTGGGTATATAGGGTGAGAAATGGTGGGAACTAAGCTTTATGGAGATACAGGAGCTGTGGTAGGAGATAGTTTTATGAATTAAGAGTTCTCCTTGTAGATACAAAAAAGATATAAAAGGAAGGGCTGTGGGAAGGGGCCAGAATGATGATTCAAAAGAGAATATTAAAGGTAAGTAATATGGCCAGGTGCCAGTGGCTCATGCCTATAATCCTAGCTACTTAGGAAGCTGAGAGCTAAGAATACCGGTTAAAAGCCAAACTGGGCAGGAAAGTTCATGTAATTCTTATCTCCAGTAAAACTACTCAGAAAAAGCTGGAACTGGTGCTGTGGCTCAAGTGGTAGAGCGCTAGCCTTGTGCACAGACAGGCTCAGGGACAGAGCCCAGGCCCTATGTTCAAGCCCCTAGACCAGCAAAAAAAAAAAAGTAATGTGATTTGGATACGATGGTTTCACATAAAAGTAAGGGAGGAGGAAAAATATGATTAAATGTGAGAGAGTAACAAGTCTATGCTAGAATACAGAAGTTAACAGGTAAATATTTTTAAGTAATTTACAGAAGAGAAAAAAAAACATACAGTTAAAACCAATACTTAAAACATTTGAACCAATATAGGAACAAAGACAAACTATGTACAACAAATAGGAATTTTCAATTGTTCATGTATGTCTACAGTTAATATAGATAGAGATAACTTCTGCAGGTTTCAAATGGCTGTTTTAGTAGTAAATGTGAGGGCTTTGCTTTCCCAGAAGACTTTATATGGAGGGCCTTCACGGTTCAAGCTGTTGGCTAATGGCTAGTGCCTCTATTTGGCTCATCAGGCAATCCCAAGGCAACTTAGTTGTCAGTTGTGGTGCAAATGCCTCTGTCTAATGGTGGGCTCTGCCAGACACATTTGAGCTGCCTTAGCTTGGCAACACATCCCACAGATACACCAAGTTTATGAGATACAGCAACATTTTCCATGTGCTCTTGTTTGCTGGCTTGTTGGGAACTTTACTCCTCAGTCTTCCACCTGTTGAGTTCCTGTACCATCTAGCTTCCTGATGGCAACCTGTCTTCTGACAGTATAATTTTTTTCTGTTCCTTGCCGGCCACTCTGCCCTCTCTTCCCATGCCTCTTATTCCCTACTTTCTATGGCAGAATGTCCTGTAGATTGTGTCTTGACTCTTGGCTTTCAAAACATCCTTCTCAAGGAGCAACTTTCTGTCATTCTTGGATACAGAAGACACAGAACATCTAAATTACCATAATCTAGTCTCTCTTAGCAGATTAGTCCTCACCTTCCAACTCCTTGAGCTGGCAATAAGATTTGCTGTTTGAAAGTTTTCCCAAAAGCTAAATTTGATAATCTCTCAGTGGGACTTTCTGTTTCCCTGTACCAGCTGGGAGATACTGATAATGGGCTACAAATTCTTTGCCACTTTTCTTGTACATTGATTCTTTGTGATTTTTCTGGGTCCTGTGAACTGCTTGTAGCTTCTCCTTTCCTCTCTTCTTTGTCTCCCTAAACTCAGTGTGTGTGAGTTCTGGTCCTAGGGCTTAAACTTGGCCTGGCACTTTCCCTGAGCTTTTTTTGCTCAAGGATAGAGCTCTACCACTTGAGCCGTTACTATACTTCCAGCTTTTTGGTGGTGAATTGGAGGTAAGAGTTTTATGGACATAAGTTCATATGTGCACAGTATCAGTCACTCTCAAAGATACATTTTTTTACATTTTTTACAGTGACAAATTTTTCAAAATGTAATGCCTACCAGTAGCAGTTACAGAATTTTGACGCATAGAGTAGAATACTATAAAAAGCCACTAAACTGTGCACAAGAACTCTATATAAACTTAATATAATAACATTCAAGATGTATCATTTAGAGAACATATAAGGAAGTTACTAAATAGTGTAGAATATCTTTTGTGCTTTATTGTTGTTTTGTAAAGGAAAAGATTTGAGGAGAAATGCTTAAAAAAATAAAAGATTGTTTCTGCAAAGTTATGTAAACAACAGCTAACATCAATTGGGCATAGGATTGAGTAGCTAGGAACAAGGGTTGTAAGTTAGATAAAGTTGTAAAAATTCTTAAGAATGGAGGTTATCTAAAGAAAAGAATGACAGGAGACTCCGTCTACAGCTGAGCTCCATATGTGTTAAAGATAGATAGATAGATAGATAGATAGATAGATAGATAGATAGATAGATAGATAGATAGATAGATAGATAGATAGATAGATAGATAGGATAGATAGATAGATAGATAGATAGATAGATAGATAGATAGATAGATAGATAGATAGATAGATAAGATTGAGCCTGGCATCTGTGACTCACAGTGCCTGTAATTGTAGCTACTCAGGAGGCTGAGATCTGAGGATTGCAGCTTGAAGCCAGCCGGTGCAGGAAAGTCTCTTGAGACTCTTGTATGCATTAACCAACAAAAAAGCCCAGGGAGCTGTGGACCAAGTGGTAAGCTCTAGCCTTGAGCAAAGTTACTCAGGGACAGTGCCCAGGCCCTGAGTTTAAGCTCCAGGATCAGCACCCAAAAAAAAGTAGTATTTAAGGATTCATCATAGAAGAATGTTATCTTATACTTCGCTTAAATATACAGAATATTATCTACTTGTCTTTTTGGAAGTTAGGTATAAGAGAGGAAAGAAACAGATTAATGGGCCTGATTTTATTTTTAAGGTATAATAAGATTAAGCATAGTGACTCATTAAAAGTATTTGATTATTTTTCCTTTCATTTTGTCAAGAATGTTTACCTTTTTATTTAAAGAAAGTACTTTTCAGTTTCACATCACAACCCTTAAACTTTGGTTTTACTAAGTAAAGTAAGGAATGCTTGAATACGAGCACTACAATACTTCAATAGTTGCTACAAAATGATTAATAGCTTAGGGATAGTATATACAGCATGGATACATAGGACATAGGAATGATTCATGTCCTGTGTGGAAAAGAGCCAGATGGCATGAGCTTTCATCATTGTATTTGGAATGTAAGTGTAAAACTTACGAATTATGGGCTGGGAAGGTGACTCAGTGGTAGAGTGCTTGCCTTGCATGCATGAGGCCCTGGGTTCAATTCCTCAGCACCACATAAGCAGAAAAAGCTGGAAGTGGTGCTGTGGCTCAAGTGGTCGAGTGCTAGCCTTGAACTGAAGAGCTGAGGGACAGCACCCAGGCCCCAGAAGTTCAGGCCCCATGACTGACAAAAAAAAAAAAAAAAAAAAAAAAAAACCAAAACTTAGGAATTATTTATTTCTAGAGTTTTCCATTTAATATTACTGGATTATAGTGGACTAAGTACATGAAACTATGGAAAACTTTAAACTTTTACTTCATCTTTTGCTCATTGGCTGGCATTCTGCAACTTGAGCCTCACTTGCAATTCCCCTTGATTTCTTCTTTTGGTAGCCAGGATTAAACTTACTATAGAGAGCTAAAATAATAATTATTATTTAACAGTGTAATAGCAACAGCCATATTGATGACAGTTTTTCAAACATAAGAATCTTTTTGTAATAAGTATTCTTATATGTGTATTTGTATTAGAAATTAATAATGATACTTCATGTGTTTACCCAGAATTTTAACATAATTTTTATTTAATCTTTACAACTTTTGTGAGGTTAGGCAACATTCCAGGTTTGATTTTTCTTTCAAATCTTTAACTTTTCTCTTTCTCTTTTGTTTTGTTTATTTTCCTCCCAGACAGTTCAATTTGTTCAGGGAATTTTCGTTGAAAAATATGACCCGACGATAGAAGATTCCTACAGAAAGGTAAAATTTAAACTATGTACATACATACTTAGAAATAGTTCATTGTGGCTTTAAAACTTGATCCATAGAATTACATCTTCAAAATATTTTAAGAAAAATATTTCAAGAAAGCCAAGTGCCGGTAGTGACTCATACTTGGAATGCTAGCTACTTGGGAGGCTGAGATCTGAGGATTGCGGTTCAAAGCCAACCCGGGCAGGGACATCCATGAGACTCTATCTCCAATTAGCTACCAAAAAATCTGGAAGTGGAGGTGTGGCTTAAGTGGTAAAGCACTAGCTCAGGGAGAGTACCTAGGCCAGATAGGAAGGTAGGTAGGTAGGTAGGTAGGTAGGTAGGTAGGTAGGTAGGTAGGTAGGTAGGTAGGTAGGTAGGTAGATAGATAGATAGATAGATAGATAGATAGATAGATAGATAGATAGATAGATAGATAGATAGATAGATAGATAGATAGATATAATTCTTTTAAAGAAATGGTATAAGTGTTTGGTATCTACTTTTAGAAGTTTCACCGGCTACTGCTTACATGTAGAGAGCTCTATGTTCTATTGATTATTTGTTCTTTTTTTTTTTTTTTTTTTTTGGTTGGTCATGGGGCTTGAGCTCTTCAGCTCATGGCAAGTGCTGTACCTTGAGCCACAGTGCGACTTCTGATTTTCTGGTGGTTTATTGAAGATAAGAGTCTCACACTTTTACCTGCCCAAGCTGGCTTTGAACTGTGATCCTCAGATCTCAGCCTTCTGAGTAGCTAGGATTACAGATGTGAGCCACCAGTACCTGGTGATTATTTGTTCTTTAATGGATACTTTTTAAAAAGTACCCTTTTTTATTTTTCTTGCCAGACCTGGGACCTCCCAGTACCTAAACTAAAATTTTTCATGATTTTGTTTTAAAGTACATTTGGAGAGTGGGCACTGTAAAAGAATAGCAGTTGAAATTATCCCACTGAAAAAAAAATAATTTACTTTCAACAGATAGGAAAGGATTACATTGTTAAATAATCTGCTTTTAGAATTTATCTTTAGTAGTCGTATACCTTCAGTTAAGTTCATCCAGATAAAAGCTGGAGGCATGGCTCAGGTGGTAGAGCTCTTGTCCAGTTCAAAGTCCAGAGTTCAAACTCCAGAACCTAAATCAGTCCATCAATTACTCAGTCAGTCAAGTCAGTATACCGGCAGAGCAGTTTTGCTATTCAAAATATAGTTGTGCTCTAGATACATGTGAAACTACAGACCTGGCTCAGTATTTCCTTTACATCCTCTATGACAGTTTTGCAGGTAAACCACATTGCCCCACATCTGGTGGGATGTTGACTTTGTAGCACCACCAAGTGCTTCTTATCAGTCTCTGTCTTGACACAGAAGCAGAGGTGTAACAGCTTGACAGTTAAAACATTTACTTTTAGATGACTTTTTTACTGAAATTTCCCCAAAATAAATTTATAATTACATCTTTAGCCACAAAGCAAGGTCTCTTTATAGAATGCTGAAGGACTTTATTAATTTCTTCTTTATTAAGTTTATCACATAGTTGATAATTGATACTCTTTAAGCCAGCCTTCTCTTCTTTTGTAAAACAGTGGGAAAATGGAATTCATTGTACTGTTTCACCTTTACACAGTTTTTCTAAAGTCTTTGTCTGTTTGTTTGTTTGGGTCCGGTCGTGGGGCCTGAACTCTGGGTCTGGGCGCTGCCCCTCAGCTCTTCAGCTCAAGGCTAGCGCTCTACCACTTGAGCCACAGCGCCACTTCAGCTTTTTTCTTTTTGCTTATGTGGTGCTGAGGAATCGAACCCAGGGCCTCATGCATGCAAGGTAAGCGCTCTACCACTGAGCCACCTTCCCAGCCCCGGTTTTTCTAAAGTCTTGAGGATTGTGGAAGTATAGTGTTAATTACTTTAATGTTTCTATGTTCACCAGATGTAATAAATTTGGAGAATATTTTGCTAAAATTTTTGAATTTGTGGGGCTGGGAAGGTGGCTCAGTGGTAGAGTGCTTGCCTTGCATGCATGAGGCCCTGGGTTCAATTCCTCAGCACCACATAAGCAGAAAAAGCTGGAAGTGGTGCTGTGGCTCAAGTGGTAGAGCACTAGCCTTGAGCTAAAGAGCTGAGGGACAGTGCCCAGGCCCAGAGTTCAGGTACCATGACTGGCAAAAAAAAAAAAAAAAAAAAAATTGAATTTGTACAACTTCCAATATATAATAACTTGGCAAAAATTTCTTTTCCCTAAAATTTTTTGTATGCACTTTAAGCCACCTAATACTTTGTACTTCATTTTCTGTGAAAATTACAGAAATACAGTATGCATGAGTACATGGTCTGAACACTTCTGATAAGAAAAACCATACATGTTTAGGATGTATAGAATTCAGCACTGCACTGTAGATGCTTGATAGAGCTTTCTCCAACTTCTGCTAGTGACATTGCTTTTCTTTTCAGTGTTGGTAATGGGTTTTGAATCACAGACCTTGTGCTTGCTAAACAAGGGCTCTGCCACTGGAGCCACATGTCTAACCCACTATTTGCTTTGAGGGAGGCAGAGAGACAGCAGGTCACACAGTGATTTAAACACAGTTGGTGATAATGCAGGGCAAAGAGTGTCTCCACATAAATGGAGCTGTGAAATGAGTGACTAAGAATTTGTTTTTCATTTTTAAATTTCTTTTGATTTTTTAAAAATTTGTTTTTTTTACTACACTTAGTCAAAACTGTGTGTAATAAACTCACAAATAAGATGAGATTACTGTATCATACAATATTTTCTTTTGTTAGAATCATATGTGTTTTCAGTTTTTCTTAAATTCCAAAATACATCCATTTCTCTTCTAATAAGAACAAATAAGAGAATATCTACATTCAACATTAACCATCCTGGCTTCTTTAATATTTAGGCAAATGTACTTGAAGACTCTTGTTATTTATTGTGGCATCAAGTTTAGTCTTCATTAACATAGCAAACTTTGAACTGAAGAACTATTTCGTAGTAGTTTTGGATGAAAACATGTAAGGAAAGTGACATGTTGATGTTAATCCCCTACCCCTTTTTTTCCTTTTCTTTTTACCCCCTCAGCAAGTTGAAGTAGATTGCCAACAGTGCATGCTGGAAATCCTGGATACAGCAGGAACAGTAAGTTATTTTGTCTCATTTTTTTGATAGATTTTAACTTTTAAGCAGGTTTTATCTGAATAATTCTATGTAGAAGCACTTATCCTCATTTAAAAAAAATTCCTCGAAGTGGCGCTGTGGCTCAAAGTGGTAGAGTGCTCGCCTTGAGCTGAAGAACTGAGGGACAGCGCCCAAGCCTAGAGTTCAAGCCCCACGACCGGAAAAAAAATAAATAAATAAAAAATTTTTTTTAAATTAAAAAAAAATTCCTTTCGTGTAGGACTTCTTAAATTTGCCTAGGTATATTTAAATTTTCTTAATAAGTACTTAATGCCCATGTATCATGATTCAATTATATACTCATTTTACCTTCAGAATCTATTTTGACTTTCTTCTTCTTGTATTAAATAATGTGCCTCAAACAAAAGTTATTTTAAATTCAGAATTTTAATTAAGACAAGTATTTCTCTCTCTGGGCCTATTCTCTGAGTAGTTAACTGATTCAGTGAATCCAGCCTCTCCTATAGCTTTTCAGACACTATACATGTTTCCTCTCAGGGTCAAGCATTTTCTATTCCCTTTTGTCTGCAATACTTTTCCTCCACATACCCACAGAGCTTACTTCCTCACCTTCCTAACTACCTTCCTGTGAGCCTTCCTCTTTAAAATAATAATTTCTGTTCTTGCCCTCAAAAGAAACTTGCTGTCCTCTTTCCCTTTAGTTTTCTCTGTAATATTTATTACCATCTTTATTTATTTTTGTGTGTCTTCTCTATTCATCCAGATACTGTAGCAGCTTACTTTTACCAACGTATAACTAGTGCTGCAACCATGTCTGGTTAGTAGAGAGCACTATGAATAATCTTCAAGTTTAATCTGGCAAAATGTCCTTAGAAAAGAGGTTGTGATTCTCAGCAGGAGGTAATACCCACCATAGCATTTCCGTAAGAGGGCTGGCTGTTCTTAGATTAGATTTTTAAAACTGATTGGCTATATGTATTTACTCTGATAATAAGTAACAGAAACCATGATCTCAGGAGAATGTGGTAAGAGTAGTAGAGCTAGAATTTCTAACAGCTTATAAATGAAAAAGCCAGTGAAACCCAAATTTTTACATCTTTCCCAGAAAAACCCTGGTATCATCATAGAAAGTTCATCTATAGTTCTAGAAACACCAAAGCCAGGATTTAAGGATAAGAAAATGATTAGGTAGTAACCTAGCTGCCTACTTGAAATACAAATTGAGTGCATCGACCAGGTGGAAGAAGTAGAAATATTTTCAAGTGTGGCATACAGAATACAGGTAGTGATAGTGGGAGAGAGCAAACCAAAAACACAAAATACCTCACTAAGCTTTTGGTCTTCAGTTTTACATTTAATGCTTCCAAAGATGAGAAGATTGAATATGTGTAACTAAAAAGAACCAAGATGTGCATTTTTAATATTCTGCTATATGTACCTTGTTAATACTACATATAAAAACCAATTCTATTGCATATTAATGTCTACATATATGTTTTAACTATACAGTTACATTATCATTATCAAATAAGAGTTGAGTTTAAAATCAAAATAGAAGTAATTTTTACAAAGTATGACTATGGGGGCTGGGAAGGTGGCTCAGTGGTAGAGTGCTTGCCTTGTATGCATGAGGCTCTGGGTTCGAGTCCTTAGTACCACATAAGCAAAAAGAAGAAAGCCTGAAGTGGTGCTGTGGCTCAAGTGGTAAAGTGCTAGCCTTGAGCTGAAGAGCTGAGGGACAGTGCCCAGGCCCAGAGTTCAGGTCCCACGACCGGACCCAAAGTATGACTATATAGCACAGAGACTAAATGTCAACTATTAGTGAACTATTAGGAGATGATAGTTGTTTTTCTCATATCTTTTCCAAAGGTTTGAAATGGAGGGATAAAAATACATGAACAAGCTCTTATAAAAAGTGTTAGTATTAGGACTGAGGCTGTAGCTCTGTTGTAAAATCTTTCCCTAGCATGCACAAGGGGTAAGTTTGATCCTTAGCATGTAATAATAATAATAGTAATGATAATAATAATAATAGTTATAGTCAGGATGATTGAATTTTCCAGGAGAGATATTTGAGACTGTCTGTGCTGGATGATTAGGTTATAATTCAAAATGTTTCAGTTTGGGCAGCAGTTACATTATAAATCATCCAAAAAATTAATTAGGATCTGTATATAAAAAGCAAATTACATTGAGATGTACATACAAAAGAAAATTGAGATACTTCGGTATTCCTTCTAATTCTACACTTTGTTATCATTGTTTCTAATCACGCAAATGTAAACATGAACATTCACTTTATTAATGTTTTACATTTTCTGACATGATTGTATGTTTTAAAAAAAGCTATAGTGAACCTCACTTGTGATTATTCTGTTTAAAATTATTCCAGTATACAGTCAAAATGTATATATTTATAATTACTTCTTTTTTATTATAGGAGCAATTTACAGCAATGAGAGATTTGTATATGAAGAATGGCCAAGGGTTTGCACTAGTATATTCTATTACAGCTCAGTCCACATTTAATGACTTACAGGACTTGAGGGAACAGATTTTACGAGTTAAAGACACAGAAGATGTAAGTATTTTTCCCTCTAAGGCATAATGCCGTCTCTCTGTGGCCCAATTTTTTTAAAAAGCTGCTTTTTTATCAGTAGAGGATATAAAAGATATCTCCTACACTCCCAAAAGAACTTCTGTGACACAATGTATTTTAACTTTCAAAACTAACCTACAGATTATATGCCGAGATGTTTAGTAAATGAAGACACGTGGTACTCATTATGGCAGAGAAAGAATAGGAGTCCTTCAAAGAAGAAGTAGAACTCTAGTTAAGCTTTGTCAAATTGGAAAAAATATTCAAATAATTCAGGACCCATGATGTTATGATCTTATTTTAAAAATTATACTGCTATAGCATTTATTTACATGCAGTTTTTCCTTTTAATTGTGTTAAAGATTTTAACTAACTGGATTAATTTTTTTAAAATTTTGCTATAGAAGTCTTGCCATTTTTTGTTGTTGTTCCAGTATTGGGGCTTACAACTTAGGGCCGGGAGCTGTTTTTTATTCAAGACAAGAGCTCTATCACTTGGCCATACCTTCACTTCAGCTTTGTGCTTCTTAATTAGAGATGAGTGTCTCCTGGACTGGGTTGGCTTCTAATTGAAGTCCTCAGATCTCAGCCTCTTAAGTAGCTAGGATTACAGGCATGAGCCACTGACATTTGGATTGGTTGCTCTTTTTGAGACAGGATATTGCTGTGTAGCCCAGGCTGGCATCATCCCCTCGATGGTCCTGCCTCTATCTCCTAAGTGATGGGATTACAGATGAGTGACCACCCTAGAGATCTTAATTGATAATTGAATTTAGCTGATGGGGGGAGTGTATCTTTTCCTCATCTTTGTAGAAAAACAATGTATATTTTATACTACATCTGAGGCTTTTCAGTTGTATAAATTAGGATAGACATTTTCAATTTCACTTTTCTGTTTTGGTATGTTCTCTAATTATTAAGGGGTGCATGAGCATCTGTTCAGGATTTTAATCTTTATAGTATTGTATGTAGGAAGAATTTGTACCATATGACTCAAGACTACCCATTACCTAATGAATAGTTTTCTTCTTTCTCATGACTAATTTTTCTGAGAGAATTCTGTTTATATAGGCAGTTAGACCACTGAGCCCTGATAATGTTAAACCCTTTTATCTCATGTAATAAAGGAAAAAAAGTTAGGCTGGTGCTAGGCTGGCTCCAGTTTATAATCCTAGTTACTCAGGAAGCTAAAATCTGAGGATCACAGTTCAAATCCAGCCTATGCAGAAAAGTACATGAGACTTTTATCTCCAATTAACCACCAAAAGCCAGAAATGGAGTTGTGAAAAAAAAAAGCAAAAAAGTTCCTTGAGTTCAAGCCCTAGGACAAGCACTAAACAAGCAAACAAATAAATAAATGGAAAACATTGTTGTAAAATGTTTACTATCTCTTAAATTCTTTTTTTTAATAGTGTCCATCATCTCCTAAACAAAGGACTTTGTTCTCTGAACACATGTTAACTGATAACGTTAATACAGTTTCTTAACTACCTGTTTTACAGAAGTCAGGAGTATATAGTCAAGATACAGCCAAGCACTTGTGATATGGAGAAAAAGGAAAGAACATAGCTGTTTTGTGGCTTCATTTTTATTTTTAATCTTCCTTTACTATTTCACCTTCACTATTTCACTTTAAAATTATTTAGGTGAAATAGTAAAGGAAGATTAAAAGATTCTCCTGTACAAGTAGAGCTAGTATACTATGTTGGTCTTGTCATCCTTTGAGGTGTTTATTACACTGTGAGATAAACCACTTAGTCCCAGTGAGTATATTCTTTTTTTTTTTTTTTTGGTCGGTCATGGGGCTTGAACTCTGGGTCTGGGCACTGTCCCTGTGCTCTTCAGCTAAAGGCGAGTGCTCTACCTCGAGCCACAGTGCCACTTCCGGTTTTCTAGTGGTTTATTAGAGATCAGAGTCTCACGGACTTTTCTGCCTGGGCTGCCTTTGAACCGTGATCCTCAGATCTCAGCCTCCTGAGTAGCTAGGGTCACAGGCGTGAGCCACCGGCGCCCGGTAAGTACATTTTTTTTTTTTTTATGTTGTAGGAGATTCCTTTTCTTTCAAATCTTTCTACTTGGAATCTACTGGGTATTTGTAGTAGTCTGTCTGAGAAATTTAGGATTATGCTCTTAAAACAGTTTGACATATGAATCTGGTAGGGTCTCTTTCATAATGGTTTTGTGGGTTTTTTTTTCATCTTCTCTCTAACCCTACATCCAGACAGTTTTTTAAATGTTGGTAAAGTTTATAGTGTGACTAATTTCAGTTGGTAGTAGTAATTCTTTATTGAGGCTAAGTAATTGAGTATGTTATAGTTCATTTTACATTTTTTGTTATTGTTGTTTTTTTCCTTCCCACAGGTCCCAATGATTTTGGTTGGCAATAAATGTGATCTGGAAGATGAGCGAGTAGTTGGCAAAGAACAGGGCCAGAATTTAGCAAGACAGTGGTGTAACTGTGCCTTTTTAGAATCTTCTGCAAAGTCAAAGATCAATGTTAATGAGGTAACCTACAACTGCAGGGGGCACAATTTGGATTTTCTTGGAAATAACATCCAGAATTTTTAAGAAAACATTTGTAACTGTTATTCAATTGTTTATTAATAGATTGTAAAATCAAGTAGGAAAATACAAAAATTAGTCACTTTTATAGTAAACTTTTGTTGTCTAAAAGGATATTATTACCTTCTTGAACATCACAGAATTTGGTGTTCTGAGTTATGCCTCACTTTTGCTGTTGCATGCTGAAAAGTTTAGTTAAAACTCAGTCCTCTAAGTTTGATAAGCCAGGTACACAAGGTTGTTTTTTTTAGCTCTAAATCAAGCACTCTGTCTTGAGAACCTAACTGACTGGAGAGCTTATGTAAGCTGCATATCTGTATGTAAAGGGCCAATAGTTTGTTGATCCCTAAAAAATTAGTACAATTCCTAATTGCCCCAACCAATCAGTCAAGAACCTGAGATTCCTTGGCTTTTACTAACTTTACCAGAAGCCTGTAAGAAACAACAATAATAACAACAGAGTGAGCCTTTTTTCCTTTCCCTTGTCTGTGTGCTTGCCATTGGTATTATCACAAGTACTCAGAATTTAGGCCACCTAAAACACAGATTTAGAGTAAGTGCATTAGGTATTCAGAGCCTGTGATTTTGCTTGGGGTTTCTCTCTGATCTCTGGTTCTATAAGTTACCTTTTCTTGGCTGATATGTGCTTATAAACTATTATCTCTGTCTCCGTCTTAAAATGTCTAAACTACTTTACACATCTGGCAGAAAATAATTCATGGATGCCAAAATTTTTTTAGATGAAATCATTTTAGTAAGTACATTAAAACAAGAAATCCATTAATTACATTTATTTAGCAAATATTTGTTGAGTACCTTCTGTATGTCTGGCACTTTTTTAGGTGCCCTGGTAACATTCATCTGGGCAGGTGTTCCCACTCCTAAGTTTACATTGGGGGAACTAGTCCTGCTGAGATCTTCTACAACAATTATTTCTTATTTCATTGTCAAGTAAATGAAAGGAAACATATTCATCTAGCTTCAACTTTTTCTATTGAAGTATTAGTTTCCCGAAGGCTGGAAAAATGTGACTATGATAAAATTTTGTTAGTAGTCCTTTTTATATTTAATAATTAACTTTGATAAAAAGGATATGTTATAATTGGTGGATGCATTTGACTAATACAGCAGTGGTGCTTAGTCACGTTCTATACCATGGTTGGCCTTAGGGATCTGACTTCTTACTGTTTCTGTCTTTACCACTGAGTTCATTTGGTCAGCTGGTTATAACTTGGGACAGAGCCTAGTGGAGAGGAACTGTTCCTTGCCTTTTATCATTATATGTTTATGGGAGCCTATGAAGCCTCCTTTGGGTTGCAGTTTCCAGTGTAGCAGAATGACTTCTTAACAGCAGTCTTCTTAGACTCTACCTTTGGTAAGAAGGTTTATAACAACATGAAATGGCATTGGCCATTTTAAGAAGTTTAACTTTTTTGGAGCCAGATGCTAGTGGCTCACACTTGTAATCCTAGCTACTTAGAAGACTGAGATCTGAGAATTGCATTTCAGAGCCAGCTGGGGCAGACAAATCCAAGAGACTCTTACCTCCAGTTAGCCAGCAAAAAGCCAGAAGTGGAGGTTTGGCTTAAGTAGTAGAGCACCAGCCATGAGTAAAAAAGCTGCATAGGAACATGATACCCCAAGTTCAAGCCCTGCTTTATATATACACACATACACCTTACCTTTTTGAGAAACATGGATTTCATGCTAGAATTTCTTGGGTATAATTTGAGGGTCTTTTGATGTTATAGTTATTTTAAATCTAATGGCCTAATAATCCATTACAGGATTTCTTTGATAGCAGTTGCTCAGAGAGCTTAAGCTATCTTGTAAATGTTCGTGTGATTTGCAAATGCCCAAAGATAGAGGGAAAATTCTTTTAGTCTTCTCAACTTTGGATTCAACTTTCAGCCTCAAATTAGAAAATAGACAAGGACACATTGCTTGTCCAGAGTCCTCTAATTCTCTGATTGTGTTTTTTCTTTTAATTCTTATATGTGACTTTTGCTATGTTCTACAAGTAGCATATAGCTGTACCAGAATCACATCCATCCTACTCAATACTTAATTGTTCTTTACTGAGGCTGGAATAATAATTGGAATCAAGTCATCCCAAATTAGGAATGGGAGAGGGATTGAGAAACTCTATTCTGTGTTCCCTTTAGATTTTTCTATAGTTCAGAGAGATGAGGAAGAACCTAGGCTGGGGACTTTCAGCATTTCTAACCAAATATTATAGTTCGAACTTGCCCTCATCACTGAACCATCTGCTGCTGTGAGGTAGGCAATATTTTCCAAAGAAATAATTTAGATTACTACGAAAATCAGTTACGTCCTGTCTAATATGTGCCAGAAACTGGAAAGTGGCATGAAGAAACTGAAATCATAACTATGTATGTGCTTGATGAGTGAACTGTCCTGGTTTATCTTTTTATCATTTTTCATGTTATAGCTCACACATTGAGCCTCCAGAACTAATGAAAGTTCATAGATAGCATATACACATTAAGTTCTTGAAGGCTTCAGAGTTGTGACACAACTTGGACTTGGGAGTTGTTAAAACAGCTACCATTTTATTAATTAATTTTGTGCTTTCAAATTATTTTTAGAAATGAGATGAGAGAGTTAAGTAGCTTCAAGAAGATAAGAATGAGAGGATTAGGCCTCATGAGTGAGTTATTTAGAGCTATAGGATAAATTAGTTCTCTTTTTATTCTTTATAACAATTTAATCTTGAAATCTTTAGGCCACTAAAAACTAAAGAAATTATCACCATCTTTAAATGTAATTTGTTTACTGTCTCAAAGAAATGTAAGCCAATAGTGTTTTAGCTATTTTACTTTTTAAATTCACTCAAAAGATCAATAAATAAAATCTGTTTAACTCTTTAACCATATTCACCAGTTATTAATATTTTGCCATATATTTGCAAAAATCACATTACTTTACTCCTAAATATATGTATCCTTGAATCAAAGATACCCTCCAAGAAAACCGTAAGTATTAAAATTAGGAAAATTGGGCTAAAGGTGTAGCTAACTGATTGATTCACATTGCCTGGCATATATGAGATCCTGAGTTTTGTTCCCAGCATGGCAGAGTAGTGACAGGAAAAAAATTAGGAAAGTTGACTTGATTCATGTTTAATATATATTTAAAACTTGCTTATATGTCCCTATAGTAATAGTCCTTTTTTTTAAATCCAGCTTTACAAAGTACTGTTTATTCCACAAGTAGCAGTAAAGGACTTCTATAATAATTGTTCTATTTCACATCATTAGTGAGTGAGTGCATTCATAGCAAAGAACCAAATTCAGTTGATCCTAGTTCATATTTTAACCTTTTGGCATACTTCACAGTATGAAACTGTACAAGCACATCAGAATTAAAATAACTTGTTTTGGGGGCTGGAGGCCAGTGGCTTACTCCTGTAATCCTGGCTACACAGGAAGCTGAGATCTGAGCATCATGTTTTAAACTAGCATGGGCAGAAAAGTCGAAGATTCTTACCTCCAATTAGCCAGCGATAAAGCCAAAAGTGGAGCTGTGGCTCAAGTGTAGAATACCAACCCTGAGCAAAAAAGCTAAGGGTAGTACCCAAGCCCTGGTTTCAAGCCTCAGTACTCACACAAAAAGAAACATGTTTGTGATATGCATACAGTTGTGTTTTGTCTTTGGTTCTTTGTACTTTTCATCCAAAAGTAAGTCCACAAGGTTTTATTATTGAGACAAGTATGTCTCAATTCACAGTAATTTTACTTAAAGCAAAATTAATATAACCAAAAAAGAGAAAATACCTTTTGCCTTTCTCTGTGTGACACTTGTAAGAAGAACATGCTAATTCTTTTATATTCTTCATATATAAACATAGAACCTGAATCTAAATGTGAAACAAACTCAAATGAAGGGAAAATCTGTAACTCTGCTAGCATTTATTCCTCAGAAATGACAATGCCCTGAAAGACATAATCTAAGAAACTGTTTCCTATTTTAAAAAGACTAAAATCTTTAAGAAGAAAATGCAGTGTGTTATTCTGGATAGTTGTGTCCCTAGAGGGGAATCTTTTTAGCAGTTTTAGGATAGTTTACAAAACTGAATTCACACGAGAGATAATACAAGGTAATATATCAGTGGTTATATATCAGTGGTTAAGTATCTTGAGTGGGAGAACTAAACTGAGGTCACATAAGAGAATATCCTTGTTCTTGGAAATACACACTGGACTACTAAGGGACCTGTGATACGTATACCACTCTCACACAGTTCCAAAAATAAATGTGTATATAGTAAGAGATAAATAGTAAACATGGCAAAATATTACTGATTGGTGGATCTAGGGAGACTATACAAAGTTATTTGGTACTATTGTAACTTTGGTACTTTTGTAACTTTTCTGTAATTTTAAGTTTTTACTGCCTCTCTTTTTGGGGGAGGGGGGGAGTGGGAGTGGGGTACTGGGGATTGAACCCAGGACATTGCATTTGTGAGTCAAATGCTTTGCCACTGAGCTATATTCCAGTCCTCACTACCTCATTTTTCACTACTGATTCTGTTTTCAATTTACATTAAATGTCTAAGAGCACTCCTGCTTTACTTACTTTGTGAGTTAGCAGGGGCTTCTATAAAATCTGACAGCAAAACATAAACCTCAAAGCAGACTAATATTTAATAGAACCAAAATTGTTTTTAAACAAGGTCTCAGATAATTGTTAAATAAGTATTTTCTTCTTTTTACTTAGATATTTTATGATCTGGTCAGACAGATAAATAGGAAAACACCAGTGGAAAAGAAGAAGCCTAAAAAGAAATCATGTCTGCTGCTCTAGACCTGAAGCCAGCAGCAGCTCTGAGCCAGGTAAGATACCAAAAGCCGAACAGATGCCTTTTTCATCATCTTTTTTTCCTGTTCTTCATTTTATCTATTGTGGCTATATCTGTAGTTTGTACAGAAATACACTTTCAGAGATACATTCATCTGTTTTAATTATTTACCTCTTTCTCATGGGATTCTAAGCTCTGTGAGGATGAGGATTATATCTGATTTTCATACTACAGAGTCTTGGCACTTATGACAGTATTCAAAAAACAGAGCTAGTGAGTGAAGGAGTAGTTCAGTGTGGTAAAGCACTCAACCTAGCATGTGCAGGGTCCTGAGTTTGGTACCGAGTACTTAAAAAAAAAATAGAAGGTGCTGTCATAAATTAGAGTGCCTTCCTAGATGACTGCCAAACTTATGCTGAATTAAAACAGTAGTTTCTTTGAAAGAAAAAAAGTGCATATTTGATCCATTATCTCAAAGTGAGCACCCTATTTATGAATAGTGCTCACTTCTCCCTAAATGTTCTAATGTCATGAATTAGTTTGCCCCTCTTTGAACTTAACATAAACAATGTATTATTTTATGGCTTCTTTCATTCAAAAGTATGTTTTGAATATTGTATGTGACAAGTTCATTTTTATTCTCTGATAACAAATCATTTTGTATCACTATTGAGACTATTAAAAGACATCTATGTTCCTTTTTTTTTTTTGGTCTGAGCCTGGGTGCTGTCCCTCAGCTCTTCAGCTCAAGGCTAGCACTCTACCACTTCAGCCACATTGCCAATTCTGGTTTTTTTCTTTTTGCTTATGTGGTACTGAGGAATTGAACCCAGGGCCTCATGCATGCAAGGCAAGCACTCTTATCACTGAGCCAACTTCCCAGCCTCTATGTTCTTTTGGGGAATTAACATGTATAATTTTGTACATGTTTTGTAAATGGCTTTGTATTAAGATACATGCATTTCTCTTGGCTACATGTATAGGCCAGCTCACTGGTACAATCACGCTGAAAGACTTTTTAGTAGTGTCCACATACACCAACAGTTTGAGTTCATATCCTCCCCAAAATTTGTACTATCAATCTTCCTTACTTGAATCTCTCTTTTTTAAACTTATATTTGCATATTATTATAGTTTTGGTACGTTGGTATGGGTTAATTACTTCTTAGTAAATATTTCATCTCCAGTTAACTTCAAGTACCATTTAGGATTTATTAAGTGAACCCACTTGAGAGAAATTAGTGATAGCATTTAAACTATCAAGTCAGAAACAAGGCCCTGTAGGAATACTTATTTGCTTGCTTTTAATTATGTATTTGATGAAGTTCCTCTTTATTAATTATAAATAATAACTTAAAATAGTACTTTTATTGGGTAGATTTACGATGTAGTTTGAGTATATAACTATTACTAAACTTTAATAGAGTTAAAAGAAAAAGTAACCCAATTGAGAACTGACCACATTCAATATTGTCTGTCTTTTGGATCTATTTGGTAGATTGCCTCTTCCAGATCTCCAGATTAATTGATGTATACTTTTTCAGAGATATGGATAAGTAAATATATGTCTTAAAACATTTGAATTATTGTAGCCTCCTTTTAAGTGAAAGTAAATGAATATGCAGAAAGGAGAAAAGAGTATGAGAATTGTCTAGTAGTTAGGGAAGACAGCTTCTAGCTTTTGATTCAGTAACTATAATCAGTTCCACAAAGTGATTAGTGTTATGATTGCTAGTGTTTGTTTAGGGAATAGTACAAATAGAGGGAAAATGAAGACAATTCTTAAATATTTTATTTACTCTTTGCTGGCTTGACACCATTGCCTTAAGCCCACCTTAGTTTTAACTCCTTATTCTCAGAAAACATCTTTTTAACATGTTTAAAGAAAGAGTTGACATTGCCTAACCTATTATGGTGTTAAAAAACAAAACAGCCATACATGAGTTTTACCTTATAGGAGAAGAATCTTAGGCTAGATCTAGAAATAAGAATTTTATCCCGGTTGCACCAATTTATAGACTCTGATTTATAATTCAACTATCTAAGGTAACAGAGTTACCTGAGATCTCTGAATGTTTGATAATACCAAGTAATAGATGACTTACTAGTCAGAATGCTTTGCAGTACATTTTATTGTGATTGTAGACCTAAAATGCCACGTTGTTCGTATACTTTTAAAATAACTGAGCTAGGTATCATATTACATGTCTGTTTTTCCAGCTACTGGAATGGCTAAAGCAGGAAGAATGCTCAAGCCCCAAGAGTTTAAGGCCAGCCTGGCAACTTAGTTAGACACAACTAAAAGCAGATTAGTAAGAGTAATGAATTTTGAGCACTACTTGGCTATCCATAACCTTTAAGGCAAAATTGTATTAAAACTTGTTAATCTCCTATGTCCCATTTTTAAAACCTCTGAGAGACATTAAACATCAGCTTTTCCTTTAACCTAATTTGCTTCTGCTGAGTAATGACTTGCTGATTTTTCTGCCCTTGAATATGAGTTCTATATGTGTCATGTCTTGTCTTAGCCTGTAGTCCTAATACACACAATCAAAATGATTCAATCAAGAATTCCCCATGAAGTTTATGCAGTAGGTGTCATTTCCTTAGTGGAAAAGAACCTTTAAAAATAAGATGGGCTGGGTGCTGGTGGTTCATGCCTATAATCCTAGTTACTCAGGAGGCTGAGATCTGAGGATTGCAGTTCAAAGCCAGCCCGGGCAGGGATATCTATGAGACTATATCTCCAATTAGCTACCAAAAAATCTGAAAGTAGAGCTGTGGCTCAAGTGGTAGAGTGTTAGCCTTGAGCTCAAGAGCTGAGGGACAGTGCCCAGTCCCAGAGTTCAAGCCCCGTGCCAACAAAAAAATAAGATGGTATGAACAGTGCATATATTCTTTCATATGTGAAGGCTAGATCTAATATAAAAACTATGCCTTATAACATATACAGGGTTCAGTGCATTTACACACAAACAGACAGACAAGAGGAGGGTGTGCTGGAGGCAGAATCAAAAGGCACAACTCCTCTAAAGACCTAACGTACTTTTTATCAAAATAAAAACCAAAAGTGAAACTGTGTCTTAGGGGTAGACAAAAGCAGGCACAGGCTTGGAGGGAAGAAGAGTGAGCAAATATAGTCATTTTATCCAGGGTATAGTATGTAAAAACTGAGGGTAGGGAAGGGGGAGAACAAAGGGGTGACATTGCCCAAGAAACATAACCTAACCTGACTTGTGCAATTGTAACCTCTTTATACAACTACACCATCATCATCTTCATCATCATGATACAATATGATAGAAACAGAACACCACTTTCAAACAGTGATATTTGCAAACAGAACTGCTAATGATAGTAAAACAGATGATAAGCTAAAGCTGATCAGTAATACTATTCCTGCCTGTGAACTCAGTTTCTTATATTTAATCATTTTTTAAACATTTAAAGGAAATTTCAAATAGCCCTTTTACTGTAAGTATTTAATATAATTTCATTCCGTATTAATGATCAGTGAATATCAGTGTTTCTATGTTATTGAGTATCTGCTTATTTACTAGCATCAACATCAAGAGATATATTTGTAAGTATAGCTGAATCTATTTAATGTTCTAGATTACAGGAATGAAGAACTGTTGCCTAATTGGAAAGTGCCAGCATTCCAGACTTCAAAAAACTAAATCCGAAGAGGCTTCTCCTGTTTTATATATTATGTGAAGAATTTAGATCTTATATTGGTTTGCACAAACTCCCTGGAGAAAAAAAAATCACTCTGTGTATAAATCTCTTGGAAAATAAGACAATAGTATTTCTCCTTTGCAATAGCAGTTATAACAGATGTGAAAATAAGTATACTTGACTAATACAATTATACAAAAGAGCATGGATGCATTTCAAATGTTAGATATTGCTACTATAATCAAATGATTTCATATTGACCTTTTTATCATGATTCTTCCCTGTCAAGCACTAAAAAGTTGAACCATTATACTTTGTATCTGTAATGGTATAGATTATAAAATTTCCCCTCAAACTCATTGCAGCAAATAACTTTTTCAAGTCATTGACTTCATTTTATATTTAAAAATTATGAAATATCATCTGTCATATTCTAATTAAAATTGTTTGTGCATAATGCTTTGGAAAAATGGGTCTTTTATAGGAAAAAACTGGGATAACTGATTTCTATGGCTTTCAAAGCTAAAATATATAATATACTAAACCAACTCTAATATTGCTTCTTGTGTTTTATGTCAGATTAAATTACAGCTTTTATGGATGATTAAATTTTAGTACATTTTCATTTGGTTTGTGTGTTTTTGTTATTGTTTATAGAGTTAAAGCATTTATTTTATAATGACCACATTGTTTAAAATTCGACAGCAGCTCCTTTTCTGTCTGGAATCTGCAAAACACTTGGCTTTAAACTACATTAGGTGGTGATCTCTCTCTTAAGAACAGACCTAGCACTTTCTGTTCTAGATATATTTATTCCTACTCTACACTCAAGTACATCAGACAACATGGAATAGTTTTGTATATTCTCTCTGATGTTAAAGATTGTATCTTATTGAATAAAATACCCCACTGTGTATTATTTTTATATGTAAAAAAGATAAGTTTAATACTGTATCAGGGTTTAACTTTTACTATTTTTAAATCTTCCACGGCTTGTAATTTCATTAAGGGAATCCTTTTGCCATGTTAACTTGTTGGGTATGGCTCCACCAATGAAGTATTGTGTGAAAAATTTTTAACTTGCTTTATAACTAGATTGCAGAACTTGAGAGAAGTGAGTGAAAGTTAGAATACATAAAAGGAATGTATTAGTTACTTTTGCTTCAACCATATATGAAGTAGCATATTAATATAAAAATGCTAAATTAGAATTTTAGTTGGCTATATAGTGGTGCTTTGCTTTTTTCTCCCAGTTATATGCATTTTTACAAGAGATAGAGCATAATTAGGACATGGACCCTGGGTGATAATCCATTCTCCCTAAAGAGAAGTAGAACAAACAGCTTGTTAACCAGTTCATTACTGGAGAAAGAAACAAGCAGGCTTAGGAAACCCCGTGCCTTGTCCCCGAATATCAAGGAGACCAGTCCTAGAAAGTCTAAATCATTGCTCAGGGATCTAGCTACTGTCTTGTTGCAACTAGGCATGAAGATGTGTTCAGCCTTGTGGAATTTTCCAGGAGTGTGGTCTGCCCATAAGTTACTAAATTAAAATTTAATGTCAGCATTCAAATGTAAGCTCTGAGAAGCTTGAAGAAAATGTTAAAAGCATTGTTCAATAAACTGGAAATTGTATTCTTTTGAGTTTCTAATAAACTTAGTTACCTAACCTTTCCTTTTTACTGATCCAGTTATGGATGTCTGTGATTGAGGGGCAAGAAATACAATAAATTACAGAAGTACTTAAAATAGCAGGGCCAAATTGTTTAGGTCAGAAAGGTTTGTTGTTGTTGGATGTTTTTTAGTGGGATCTGGCTATATTGCCCATGCCGACTTCAAACTTCTTAGTCCAATCTTTCTGACCAGCCTCTCAAGTAGCTGGGACTACAGGCACATGCCAATGTGCCCATCTAAAAGGAGTACTCTATTTTAAGGTCCTCTGAAATTATACTTCACATCTTTTTTTTTTTTCTGAGGTTTTTTTTTCCAAATTCTTTATTGTGATTAAGTGATTACATGATTTCCCAAATTTCACAGTATTGTGGGATAGTGATGCTCAGTTAAAGTCACAAACACATTCTAACTTTCCTGGAGCAAATTGTCTATCACGGTCTATAACATTTATGAGTTCTATGAGCTTTGCAATGCAGTTATTTCTTCCACATTGGGTGATATGTACCTTTCTTTTGTTTTGTTCCCTCTTTCCCACTTGTTCCCTCCCTCCCATCGCTGCCATTGAGTTGCTTAGTTCATTTTGGTCAATGTCCAGTGCAGCTGATGGGTCCCGCTGTTAAATGTTTTTCCCTGATTCCCTCTAGTTCTGTGTCGTCTTCCTGGTTCCCCTCCGGTGTGCACATATATACCATACATTATACTTCACATCTTAAACATTTCTTTAGACTTAGAAAAACATAGACAAAGATCTTACAAACCAGCAAAATGGAGTTTCTTGGAACATTCAATAAGACGAATTTAAAGTTTCAGTCTGCTTGAGTGGAAGTATAAACTCAATGTCTTTTATTTTGGAATTTTGTGAAGAAAGATGATTTTCATTGGATTCCTTTGCCACATCTTTCACTATGTATTTGCGCTACTGATGGAACTACCTATTTGGCACATATCAGGACCAGCTAAAATCAGAGATACACATTACTATCTGAAAGAAATCTGGTTGCTGAGTAAGCCAGAAAGGAATCCTTTTAGAAAGTAAGAGGAAAGGTTTGTTCTTAAATTGTCCTGGTGTGGAAGCCTTTTACTATTTACTTCAGTGTAGAAAGGGTTTCTGAAAACAGGATGTATTTTTATTGCTGAGAAATCGTCTTTAGGATATTATATGAATTACATGATAAACATTTAAGAATTAATGCTATATTAATATTTATCACTGTATGAGTGGCATATCATTTAAAGAAGGCTTGATGCCACAATTGATAGTATTTTGTTTTTTTTTCAATCCATTGTAGAATGAACAGTAAATATATGATCTCTAGCTATAATCTTTTCATCCACCAGGGGGTGCTGCAGGATCAGTGCTTCTACAAGCATTATATTGTAAGTATTTAAGCCCATCTAATTCATGCAGGCTCACCCTCCAAGAGTTTACTATCTAATGAGCAGGAAAGATATACAAGTAAGATTTGGCAAGGGTATGGCTAACTAACTTCCTGAGTGAACTGTGACCACGTGAACAGTTCCCTTACTAATTTTCTTGAGAATAGAGATATACAGCTACTAGTGTCTTCCTCCTTTCTACCCCAACTCTGAACTCCTCTTTCTTTGGTACCTTAATCTGCCATCATCAATAGCTACACTTTACTCAGTGAAAAGGTTCACTTTCTCTAGAGTTGCAGTGTACTTGGAAAGGTTAATACTTAGGAAAAAGACTGACCTTTATATTTGTTACCAATTTCATGAAAGCAGATGACTTGATTTGGGAGTGGCTTTTTTTACATATGAATAGCAATAAAACATTCTTGCGTTTTTATATCTAATTTAAAATACTCTACCTCTTTTTTTTTTGTGGGTCATGGGGCTTTCATTTAGGGCCTAGGCACTGTACCTAAGCTCTTTCATTCAAGGTTAGCACTCTACCACTTTGAGCCACAGTGCCACTTGTGTTTTTCTAAAGGTTAGACATAAGAGTCTCACAGACTTTCCTGCCTAGGCTGGCTTTGAACTATGATCCTCAGATCTTAGTCTCCTGAATAGCTAGGAGGCCACCAGCACCTGGCTAATACTCTATCTCTCTATCCTTATGGGTACACATATGTTTGTCAGTTTACATACCTTTATTTTATGAACTATGGGGAAAGTAACAAAACAGTTAAAATTAAGGACTACTCCGGTATTTTCTGAACAATCCTCATAAGATAATATTAAGAATAAGAAGACATAAGCAGGTGCTTCACACTATGCAGAAGGCTGAGGTTTGAGGTTCAAAGCCAGCCCAGGCAGAAAAGTCCCTGAGAATCATATCTCCAGTTAGCCACCAGAAAACTGGTGAAATTGTGGTTGGTAAGAGCACTATCCTTGAACACAAGAGCTCAAGGACAGAGCCTAGGCCCTGAGTTCAAGCCCCATGACCAACTAACTAAAATAAATAATAAAAAGACATATAAAACATGTTCTTAGGAGCTGGCAATGGCTCTAGTGGTAGAATGTCTGCCTTGCAAGCATGTAATCTTGAGTTCAAACCCTGGTAGTGCCAAAACAAAAACATGGTCTTATAAGTTACATGTCTGTCTAATCCAAGTGTGAAGACTTGTTTGGGTCATGTATTTAATGTGCTAATAAATACATGTTAAAAAAAATATCCCCACTTACCTGGTGAGTTGCCTGTAGTTTATACCTGTAATCCTAGCTACTCAGAAGGCTGAGATCTGAAGATTGTGGTTCGAAGCTAGCCTAGGCAGATTAAATCCAAGAGATGTTTTTCTCCCTAATTAACCAACAAAAAGCCAGAAGTAGAGATAAGATTCAAATGGAATAGTGCTACCTGTGAGCAAATGCTAATTGAAATATACAAGGCATTGAGTACTGTGTCTATCTCATTCTCTCTCTCGCGCTCTCTCTCTCTCTCTCTCACACACACACACACACACACACACACACACACACACACACACACACACACACACACACACACACACACACACACACACACACACACACACACACACACACACACACACACACACACACATATATATATATATACCCCACTTGAATCATCTACAAACTTAAAAGGGCAGAGTTGATTCAAGTATTTTTCCAGGAGCTGGGAAAGGCCAGTCTTGCGGAGTGGGAGATGAATATGAGCTTTGAGGCAGTCTAACCACCCAGCTATTAACATATTCCCCAAAATGTAGTACAGTAATACATTAGTTGTAGATATCTCTTGACTGCAATTTCACCTTGGAGTTGTGGAATGTACAGCTTGCTTAGTGCTAGAGACTTTGAATTGGGTGCCTCATTCTGTTTTCTGGGAAGGCAACATGAATTCTGCTGCAGATATTTAACGGCTTTAAAAGGATATGGGAAAGGGGAATACAAGTTCTTTGGATTTGTTAAGGAGTGTCCTCTGGTTCCGGGCGCAAGGTATGACATACATTTCTTGCTAATTCTTTTAAGAAGCAAAAGATTGCCTGTTCTTTTGAGAGAAAACCCCTTCAATAAACCTTCCCATTTTAAACAATAGTGTAACTCTTGCTTTGAACTGTTGTCTTCAATATTTTTTTTAAATTAACTGTACCCAAGTTCTTGTAATAGATATTGTAGGACCTACAAAAACAACAGAATCCTTACTTATTAGTCAGTCTACATTGGTGCTGATCTGTATGCTACGAAAGATACAACAGTGAACAATATGGACCAAAATCCTTTCCCCTGTACCTTTAATCTTAGAAAATGACAGATGACACATGCATGCACTTCCATGTTTGTAATAATGCTGTAAGAGAAGCTGTATAGTGCAAAGGAGCAGGAATGCCAGGGAAAAGGAATGAGGTAAGAGTGGGTTTGAAAGATTGTGTCTCTCAGATGGTTATTTGGAATTCTGGAAATGTACACCCTGAGTACTTGCCTGGGACAAAGAAGGGCCTTCCGTGCATTGGCAAAGTCAGTGAATGCCTTAGGTGGACATGTGCTGGGATGTTAGAAGACTAGCCAAGAGATCCGTGTGGTCAGACCAGAGTGAGCACAGGGGAGAATAGTTGTACATGACAGAAGTCCAAAAGTTGACCCAGGGAGACATTTCCTTCATCATCTGCTCAGGGAAGTCCATAGGAAGGATTTCAGCAAAAGGTAGAACATGATCTCACTGCACAAGGGTGTATCATCACCTTGAGTTACCTAGATAGGGGCAGACCTGGAAGCCGAATCATTACAAGCCTGAATGGGAAACGATGGGAGTGGTGGGGTGTTGATATGCTAGGTACATTTTGACAAGAATGTCAAATTAGTCATGGTTGACTCCAACACAGTTGACTTCAAGGTATGATAGGAAGACTGAAAATTATGATAGGAAGTTGGAGAGTGGAATACAAGTCAGGAGTTCATCCTTCAGCATACTAATTGTGAGACAAATGTCCAATTATGGAGAACTGCAGTGGGAAATTCAGGGGGAAAAGGTCTGAATAGGAGATATACATTAACACTTTAAAGCATGAAGTGAGGCTGGACAAGAGACTTATGTGTAAAGAAGAGTGTTGGAAGATGAAGGGAGTTTGGAAAGGAAAACATGGAATTTACTGGACCCTGATGGAATGCCAGTGGAATGATGGCATGTCAGGATCAGGTCTAGAAAAGGAAGAAAGATTAGACATCAGTTGTCAATTGCCTGTTAAGATGCATGAAAGATGTGTGTGCTAATGGGGATGATCAGTTGGGAAGGAGATCTGAGTAAAGTCAGTGAGTAGAATCTTGAACCCAGGAGCTGTCAGGAGCATGAGGGAAGACAGTCTAGAGACATAGGAAGTGACGTAAGACTAATGAAGTCCTATGAAGTTTTCAGCAAAATGTGTGAAGCTGCGCACTGGTGGCTCACTTCTGTTATCCTAGCTATCCAGGATGCTAAGACCTGAAGGACCTCAGTTCCAAGTCAGCCTGGGCAGGGGAAAAAAAATTGACCAGCAAAAAGCAGGGCTGGAGGCATAGTTCAAGTGGTAGAGCACAAGCTTTGAACAAAAAAGCCAAGAAAGAGTGTAAGGACCTGAGTTCAAGCCTCAGTACCAGCATAAAAAGAAAAAAAGTGTGTGATTCAAAGGGACAGATGCTTTCTTTCTGTTCCAGAAGGTTTGAAATGCTTTTTGGTCCAGTTTTTAAGGAACAGGATTTTCCACGGGTTAGAATAGGAGGATATTTTATAGGCAGATTTCAAGTGTTAAAAAATAAAGGGGGTGAGGTGCTGGGGATTTCGCTCAGTAGAAGAGCACTTGCCTGGCAAGTGCAAGGTTCTGAATTCAGTCCTCAGCTCTGAAAAGAAAAGAAAGAGAAGAAAACAGACCTAAACTAGATTATAAAGTTTTAGTTGGGATTAGGCGATGTAGAGGAAGTAGGCGACAGTAAAATGAATTCTTAGCATGGTGACCTTCACCTGAGAAGTCAGTCTAGGTAGAGCTAGGTGAATAGAGGCACAGCTGTCACTTAGGGGAGGTTTGGTGAGGGCAGACCTGGAGGAATCTCAGAACTGATTTCTCACAAGCTCTCTAATGGTCTTCCTACTCTTCATGCTGCCATTTTCCCCCTTTCTCTAACAAAATCATCACTGAAACATGTGCTTTAGTGGTCTAAGGCTGGTAGCCTTAGACTAGCACTCAATTTACACTAACAGTAACACTGGTACCCAGAGATGTTGGATGGGGCTAGAGAGGAACCTCCTTTTCTTGTTCTTACTCTGCTTTGCCTGACATGGTTCTGCTCCCCTAAGGACACTTAATGAATATGAGATAAGTTGTTTCCATCCCTGCTCCTTCCAGGTTGCCATCTATTCTTCACAAATGAGACAGCATCCCCTCCCTCTGCATGCTTCCTGGGAGATATTAGGGTCTGCCTCATAGTACACATGCTTAGTTATAGAACTATTCCTTAATCCATGCCTATCCAGTAATACTAACTTTCCCACCAAGATCCCATCATCTGTTGTGATGGAGAAGAATAAAAGCCAAGCTCCTTATCCACCATTTGTCTATCCTGGCCCAATCATCACAGGGCTTCTCTAGGATGGTTGAGAATTTAAAGGAGCCAGGCAATCTACCCAGTATGGAAAATAGGACTTGGGATCATGGGAGCAGAGAGGGCTGGGCCCTACCTGTCTTCCTTGGGGCACAGATGCATTTAATTGGGGGAAATTCAGTGATGATATTTGATCCCATGCCCGGCCCATCAGGGTCCCAGAAGTTCACACCAGAACTTCTGTAGACTCTTGGAACCTGTGGTGTGAAGTTTGCTGCTTATATCCTGGGCAAGGAGTTGACTTGTCTGAGCAGGTGTTTGTATCCTCAGGCCAGGAACTCCAACAGCTGCTCCAGCCTTGGCCCAGTGCTTTATGATAGCAAACAGACTCCTTAAGCCAGTCGTGAGTGTGGGAGCTGAGTCTACACAGAGGTTTCAGTGCTTGTACATGAATGTCCACATGCTGCCACCCCTGCCTCACTGGCCATTCTGTGCCTGGTAGGGAGACAATGCCTGGAGTGAGGCCAGAAGTGGGGCTGGAAGTAGAGAAGGCGCTCAGCACCCAACTCTAACTTCCTTCCCTGTTACCCTGCCCTCTTCCACCCCTAGCCACAGTCACAACAATAAGGGAGAAGAAGCTGGCAAGACTCAGCGTCCCCAGCAGAGGTGGGACTGTCAGCAGAGCAAGTTAGAAAACAAAAACAAAAAATCCTAGAGTTCATGTGAGATCAGATGGGAAAAAGGACATGAAGACAAACCAGGTCAGGGAAGCTGGTGGAACAGACCGGGCGGGACAAGAAGAAAGCTTGAGGGCCTGGCATAAAGGTGACAGCTCTGGGGTGAGCGTGGGAATAAGCAGGGTGGGCAGTGGCTATGGTCATTTGAAGAGCCAGAGCAGCCCGATGACTCAGAGAGGACTGGAACTGCAGAATGGGAGAGGACTGGGCTGGGAAGGTGGCTCAGTGGTAGAGCGCTTGCCTTGCATGCATGAGGCCGTGGGTTTGATTCCTCAGCACCACATAAGCAGAAAAAGCCAGAAGTGGCGCTGTGGCTCAAGTGGTAGAGAGCTAGCCTTGAGCTGAAGAGCTGAGGGACAGTGCCCAGGTCTAGAGTTCAGGCCCCACAACTGACAAAAAGTAAAAAATAAAAGAGTTGGCCTGGGAAACCCAAGAAGCAAACCAGCAAGCTAGGGTCAGGGGACCACACTCCCACGTGGAAAGGGACAGACACTCTGTTCTGAAAATGGCTTTGGCTGCAAGCCAAAGTTGGCCTCACAATGCAGCTAAGGAGGCTTTGTCTGAGCAAGAGATGGGTCAGCTTGGGGCTCACCTGGTGGTGGGGAGAGCACATTGGGGACCCTGTGCTCGGTTCCATGCTAGACACACAAAAGCAAGTCTAGAAGGGAAGAGAAGCAAGCACAGGAGCAACTTGTACTATAGTGTGGCCAGAGATCAGGCCTCTTGAGAGGTCTTCACAAATAGGACTGCAAACCACTGGGGGAAGGGTTTCTAAAACCAGTCTCAGGGAGTAGGGAACTGCATCTCTCAGGAAGTAGCACAGGACCATGAAGCTCACAAGCTTGGAGCAGTGAGTCAAAGTGTCCAGAAACAAGGCCAAAGCAGGTCAGTAGGGGATCTATTTGTGCAGCACTGAAGCAGACAGGAAGAATTGAGGATGAAGTCACAGGAGCTGACAGATCCTTCGTCCCTTTGTGTCCTTGCAGACCTGAGCAGCATTTCCTGGCAGCTGTAGGCTACTGCATCCTGTCAGGAGGAGGTGAGGAACAGAGCCCAGAGGAAGGCAGTAAAGAGGATTCCGGCATCAGGTGGGGGGTGGGGGTGGGGGGTGGAGGGTGAGGGTGAAGGATCAAGCAAGCAAAAGCCCTGATTCTTTCCTAGGATGAGGGCAGATTCCTTGTAAACCAGCACCTACCACCCACCAGCAGCCTCTGATTGGGTGCCTGAACCACCGGCCTTGGCCAGTGATAGAGGCCATCTGCTGGCTGGTGGCTGGGACAGTTGGAAAGCAGACAGTAGAGGTGCAGAGCTCAGAGGTGGCAGAGGAGAGTGATGGGGGTAGCATCCATCAGTGAGTGGCCCTGCTCCCTCTACCCAGGCTTGACTAAGTTGCAGGGAAAAGGAAAGCATAAAGTGATAGCCAGTGTCCCCCATCTCATTAGGAGTATAGAGGTGCTTGTGGGAAGCATTGGCAGGGCTGAACGGGAGAAAGAGAACTCCAGTAGGGGACAGGAGAGTAAGCATGAGGACTTTACAGCAGGCCATGGGCAGGATTGACTTTATCATGAGGTGTGTACATATGAATGTTGGGTGGTCTTGGCTCTCAGGTGGCAAATGGAGGGATTTGTCAGGACTAACTGGAGGAGAGAGGCATATGGAGAGGCAGGAAGCAGATCCTGTTAAATTTGGAGGGGACCTAGAATGAGGGCTTCCTCACACTGGTTGTTGAAGTATTAGCAGAGGAAGGGGAACTCAAGGGGCAATCTGGGTCATGGTCCTAGGGGTGACAGCAGCGTGAGGCTGTGGCCTGGGGGCTTTTCTGGACCACCAGCCCTCCCCTAGGCAGTGCCTGTCTGAGTTCTGGACCCAATCCCAAAAGCAGATTTCACAAAGGAGGACAAGTCACTGGCTCTGCTGGCTGAGGAGGAGGAGGAAGAGAAGGAAAGATGTGGCCAGTCTGGGACTCCCAACACCAAAGACAAGAAGCAGAAAGCAGACTGCAGCCGGATTCTTCTCAAAACCACCAGGACTTGGCTCATTAACTCCACTCCTGGCCAGGAATTGAATTCCCCGAGATTGCTCCTGGGAGAGCTGGGGTAGGAGACAGTGGGAGTGTCCTCAGCCCAGGTTACTGCCTTTCCCCACACAAGCTCCACAGGTCTCATCCCTCCACAGAAGTGTTTGAATGTGTCATTTGGCAAACAGTAGCCCACAGAGCAGTATTTCTACAGTGCTTAAAAACCCACATCTGATTCTTGTCACCTTCCTGTTAGATAAAATAGAGTGTGTGTGTGTGTGTATACATACATACATATATATATATATGTGTGTGTGTGTATATACACATATTTCACAGAAGAGGAGACCAAGACTTAGTAAAAGCATTTATTTGTCTGGTTGGTTGGTTTTCTGTGTGTCTGGGGCCACCCAGAGGTGAGTGTTGAAGTGTGTGAGCTGTCTTGTGTTCTGGGCAGTATACTTGGCCATTGGATACATTATGTCCTTGATCTCACAGCCACCCTGCAGTATACCTTCATCGTTGAGAAAAACAAGACTCAGAGAGGTCAAGCAACATGGCTAAGTTTACACAATAGCAAAGTCTACCATTTGACTCCAAATCCAGTGCTTATACCCCATGAGTGGGAAAGTGAGGCTGGGCTCCAACTTCTATCCAGACCCGATGTAATTTGGGAAAGACAGGAGTCCCTCACCTGAGGCTCTTGGGAACAAGTTCAAGGCAGGGCACAGCTAAACCAGGCCTCCATCCTCAGGACAAGTTTGTGTTCAAAGTATACCTAAGGGGCTGACTGGGTATAGAAGGGAAGAGAGGTCCTAGATCTAAAAGACTGGAAAGAAGAAGAGAAACTAGGCAGTCACCACCAACTATGCGCAGCTGACATTCTGAAAGGTCCAACTAGGGCTAGGAGCATGTACGGACCATCCATCTATGGGACCACAGAGACAGGTGGAACCCCGAGCAGATGCCTGGGCCAATTAGGAGCCCCAGTACCTGCCAGGGAAGTGGGCCAGGTGTAGGGTGGGCCTGCATGCCAGAGAAGGTATTAAATGAGCTTCCAACTCATTTGCATGTCCTAATTAACCATAAAATAAGCCCCAGAAGCAGAATTAAGCTGTCAGTTTCTCTCTGCTCACTTCCACTTTCTCCCCTCCCCCACCTTCCTAATGGCTTCCTGCACCCTGCATGCTTAGGTAGTTAGCAATCCCATTCATTTTCACTCTGGATCAGCCAAACAAAGAGCCTCCATCCTTGCCCAGAGCCCAGAAGGGGGCAGAAAAGTAAAGATTACGAGAGGGGGAATGAATCATATTCTTTCATCTGCACAATGTAATTGGTAAGATATTACATAAACCCCTTCAAGATCTGAGCAAAGTGGAGCTGTGGCTCAAGTGGTAGAATGCCAACCTTGAGTAAAAAAGATGTGGGCAAAAATTCCTTCATTGAACACTCAGCATTTCACTTACTATGCATGCAGATGTGTGAGTTAAGTGAGCAGGACAGGTTTTGTTCTTCATGTGCCTGTGGTGCAAATATAATTTGCCAGATAACGTGAAAAGCACAAAATTAGAAATCAGTGGCAATTGTTTCAGTCCCAGTCCAGTACTGCGTGACTTTGGACAGGCTGCTTCACTTCTCTGACCTGATCTATGTAAAGTAAGAGTAACCGCAATCACTTCTACAGTGTAGTACAAAGGAAATAAGAACCCAAACTTGAAGGTGTCTGGTACCTGCAGATTAGGTTGGCAGCAGATCTCACTTCCTAATTGTTTTATTCTGATCTAAGTGAGGATGAGTCTTCTTTCTCAGGACTCTTGTGGGTAGGTGATGACCAAGAATCTACTTAGTTCTTTTCCCCTGCAGTCCCTCCCGTTAACAGCTGGGTCCTTGTCCATCCTGCTGCTCTTACTATCCCAATACTTGGCCCCGGGAGGAGTTCACTAAGTTTTGTTCAGTTGATCTACCAGTCCACAAAACAGATGAGTTGTGAGATGAATGATCAGGAGGTGACTTGGTCTCCTATAGGATCATTCCAAAAACACTGCTGGCTATCTCTTTGAATGACTTGCCCACCCAGTGGTCTCTCCTCTGGGGAAACAGTGTGCACACTACATGTCTAATCTGTGCATTGTGCCTGACACGCCCCCCCCCTGAACCCATAGAAGAGCTTCCACTGATGTATCTGGAAAATAATTTCTTCTAGGATCATTCTTAGTTTAAAAGAATAGCCTTAATCATGCTTTGCCAGGCTTAGAATGAAACCCCACACTAGCTAACACTTGACCTCGTGGGAAACTTGAGGGTGCCCCTAACCCAGGCTGCTGCATCCCTGCTCCCCACTGGAGCTGGAAGCCCCCTCCCCTCTTTCCCTGTCCCCTGGGGATCCGGGCTTGCAGGCAGAAGAGCCTGTCTGGTTATTTTTCTTCTCCAATTTGCTCCTAATGCCCCGGAGGCGGGAAGGCATCTTGCTTCTAATTGCAGCTGTCACACCCCATCAAGGCTGAGCGGCTGTCCTCCCCAGAGGGAAGAGGGCGCCTTCCTGGGCGGGCTTGTTCTGAACAGGGACCCACATTGTCCTTTCCTGGCCAGCAGGCGTTCCCTGTTCCCTCCCGAGGCCAGGCGGGGGCCCAAGCGTCCGGGACCGCGTGCCTCTTGCCGTGGCCACGTGCCAGGCGCGGCCCTGGGCACCGTCCCTCCCTCCCCTAACCCCCCCCACCCCTCCCACCCGCCGGTGCACCGGCTGAGAGCGAAGCAGCAGCAGCAGAATGGGGCTAGGATCTTTTCTGTGGGGCTTGAACTCAGGGCTTGGGCGCTGTCCCTGAGGTGGGGTTGGTTTGGTTTTTGTTGCTCAGGGCTGGCGCTCTACCCCTTGAGCCACAGCTCCAACTTCTGGCTTTTCTGGTGGTTAATGAAGGGAAGAGTCTCATGGACTTTTCCTGCCCTGGCTGACTTCGAACCTCCATCCTCAGTTCTCAGTCTCCCAAAAAACTAGGATTACAGGTGTGAGTCATCAGAGCCCAGTTCAGGATTGTTTTTCTTTCTTTCTTTCTAATGAAGGAATGTTTCTTCTGCACTAGCCCTTGTCTCCCTGCGAAGTTTAGATCCAATGCCCTTGGACAGTTAAGTGCTGGAGACAGGGTGTGTTTGGATGCGGGGCTCTCAGAGCTGCTGGGGGGTGAGGTGTAATGCTGACTAGCCGGCAGTAGGTCAGGCCTGTCTCCTTCCTACCAAGGTCTGTTCTTGGACAGTCAGCAAGTCCTGGCTGGGGACTAGATTGTGCCCACTGTGCCCCTTTACAAGACCAAGTGAGTGTGAAGAGGCCTTTGGACATGCACAATACTGCTCATCACCTATACCTTCAGGAAAACCCAGAAGCATCCAGTCTTCCTTCACCGGCCTCCTGGATCAGACAATTTTCCAGGATCCAGGAAAGGTCTGGAATCTTCATGACCACAGGAAGGACTATGGAAGGGATTTCCTCCTATTGCTCCGCCCACCCAAGAGGGCAGGGCTTCAGTACTGGGGCCTGCAGTCTTGATCTTGCCAGGAATAAGATTGGGGCATTAGAGACTGGCCATTGAAGTGGGGGGGGGTGTGGCGGGGGAGAGGCTCTCTGAGATCCTAGTGCCCTTGTTCATATTCTGTGTTCACTGAGGTCTTTGAGGGCAGCAGAGGAATGTCAGAGGCATTTGCTGGCACACACACACACACACACACACACACACACACACACACACACACACACACACACATGCACCTTGTCCATGCACAACCTTTCTCCAGGAGCTCTTACCTCCTCCCCTCACCAGTCTTGTATGTTCTGGTCAGCCCTGTCTGAACTCTGGCTTCTCTCTCCTTTCTGGGAGAAAGGAACATGGATTTGGGCTCTGAAGGCTACACCACCTACCCTCCCGCCTCCCCAGGGGCCCAGTTTGGGGACTGGCCTTTTGGCTTCAGCCAACATCAGGATTTAGACCCAAACAGCTGTGTTAATGTCAAAGCCTGCTGGTGAGGGTTCCATGGCCTTGGAGTTACTTGAAGGGGTGTCCCCTCGTCTGGGCTCCCCAGTGCTTGGGAAAGGGAACCGTCCGGAACCCTTGGAATGGTTCCGCTTCTTGACTTTCTGGGAGCGTCCAGCTCGGGGCTCAGAGACCATGGGTGTCACCCAACCTGGCTTCTCCTTGAGCAGGCGGTCACGATCAGGCCTCACACTACGTAAGAACTTCCTAAAGATGTTGGCTGTTAGGGCAAACTTGCGGCCCAGCTCCCGGGACTGGCCTCTCGCTGCTTTGGCCTCGCCTGCTCCCCCAGTCTCACCCTTCTCCCCACTTTTCTCCACTTCTGGCAAGTCTAGCCAGTTGCCCACCAGGTCTGCAAAGACATTGTCCCCTAATACCAGAGGCTGCCGATTCCTGCCCCGAGACATCAATGTGGAGGTCCAGTCATCAGGTTCTACTTTCTCTGACCCCTGCTGGGCACAGCTTTGGTGCTCAGGCAGCTGTGTCCTGGGCAGGGGGCCATGATCATTGGCACAGTCACTCCTATGGCATGGAAACTTGGTGCTGCTGCCAAAAGAAGGATTGCTGGAGGAGGAACAGGCTGTAGGCCTGGCAGGGTGGCTGCCACCCTCCCAGCAAGGGTGCCCAGGCTGTATCTGTGGACTTTCAGGGCAGCTGGGGGCAGGACTCCCTCCAGAGATCTCCAGCTGTTCCAATGCCGTCTGCACCTGCAGGAGCTTCAGTTCTTGAAGTGCACCCATCATGCAGTTCATCTGGTCCTGCAAGCCATCACCCACCTCCTTCATGGACATCTGCAGGGGCAGAGGAGGCACAGGGCCAGTGAGCACAAGGGTGGCGGGAAGGACGGCCCCTCACAGCCTAGGACCTAAATCCCACAACCCTCCAAACACACACTCCCTAGTCATCCCTTACCCTACCGCTAACCCATTTCTTTACAGCTCAGTACTGCTTAGATCCAGGCTCAGTAAAGGAACTAATGACAGCAAAATGAACCAAAGTATGTCCTTAGTTATGCAGATGCTCCTCCATTTATGATGGGATGGTGGCCAGGCTACACATATTTATCTATATTTATTTTTGGTGCTGGTACTGGGACTTGAGCTCAGGGCCTTGTGTTCTCACTTGTCTTTTTTGCTCAAAGTGACCACTCTACCACTTGGGACACAGCTCAGCTTCCTAAACCCATGCCACACAACTTTGTCTAATTTAAATGTGCTCTGAACACACTATATAGTTAGGCAAAATCATCCAACACTAAGCCTAGTTTGTAAGAAAGTGTGGAATGTATCTCATGTGCTGAGTATTGTACTGAATATGGAAAACAGAATAGTTTTATGGCATATTTTTTTTTGCGGGGGGGGGGGGATGCTAGTACTGCAGCTTGAACTCAGAGCCTCAGGCAATCTTGCCTGACATTTTTATTCAAGGCTGGTGCGCCACCACTTGAGCCATATCTCCACTTCCATCTTTTTGATAGCTAACTGGAAATAAGAGTCTCACAGATTTATCTGCTCAGGCTGGATTCAATCTTTGGTCTTCAGATCTCAGCCTCCTGAATAGCTAGGATTACAGGTGTAAACCACCAGCACTCAGCTTTATGGATATGTTTTACAGCAAGGTGAAGTCCAAACATCATTAAGCAGAGGGGCTCTTAGGTGTGTGTGTGTGTGTATATATGTGTGTACAAATAGTTTATCTATACACACATTAAGCTATATTTAATCTCTCTCTATGAGGTGATGACTATTATTGTCACCACTTGACAGAGAAGGAATCCAAGGCATATAAGTTGCCCAAGATTAGAGAATAAAAGGCAGAACTGAGATCAGTTTGAGAAGACACAAAGTTGTGGTGACCATCCTTGTCATTTTCTGTGTCTGTGTCCTCCCTCTCTGATGGATGAGGGGGAAGTTGGCGGCAATAACAAATTGTGCATTTAATACGTCACAGAAATCATGCTAGGAATTCTATGTGCAGCATGTCATTACTTTTTATAAAAACCCTAAGAGGTTATTAGTATTTTCACTTTAACAAATAATAAGTTGTAGTTGAGGTGAAGTAAACCTATCTAAGGCCACACAGCTCATAGAGCTGGGGCTCAAACCAGGACTGTGTCCTTCCAAATACTGTAGTCCTGACCAGCAAACACTGCCTTTAGGCAGTGGGGCTGGATTTGAAATCTATGCTTCCCTCTACAGGGCACTGGAGAAGAGTTGAAGGGGACATTACAGAGAAAGAGTGGGCCTGAAGCCTTAATTCCTCTTCATTATATCTGACCGGGAAGAGAAGGAAGGAGGCCTGGCAACTCCTGTTTGCTGTAAGCCTTTACCCGCTCTTCCTAGCCTGTCTGTTCTTCCCAAACACCTGTCTCCTCTCAGCTGCCCTCGGAGTTGGCTCCAGTGTCCTTTCTTCCTGCCTTCTCAGCCCAACTGGCTCTGTTGCCCCGGCCATATCAGAATGGGGGTGTTGGAGCCAATCCTCTCAACTCCTTTTGTGGGGGGTGTCTGAGGCCCAAGTCTCAGGTGCCATCTGGAGGGGCCTGAGAGCTTGCCTTGGGTGAGGGCCTTATTTGGAGACTGGGGAGGAGAGTTTCTGTTTGATAACATTCACAGAGTTCCCCAGACCCTGGGTCCAAGCTGCCTTGGGCCTGCCAGCTCCCTTCCCAGCTCCTGATCAAGTTACTCATGGCAAGCCTCCTGTGCGGAGACCATCTGTTTCTTAAGCCCCTCGGAGACCAGGAGGATCATCTTACCTCCCAAGCTTGTCTTAATGCCCAGAGCTAAGCCCAGCCGGTGGGGGTGGGGAACTGGAGTGGGAGGGGCAGAGAGGCACGGCCAGGGAGAAGTGGGTTAGCAGCTGACCCTCTCAGGCCTCTGGATCAAATCTCTTGTCAACCCTGGCTCTGGCGAGAAGCGGGGGGGGGGGGGGGGGGATCTGAGCCAGAAGCACCAAAGGACAGGAGGGGACAGGTTGCCTCTGAGGGCAAGAAGGCCTTTACTGGGGTGTGGCCACACAGAGCCCATCTAGGGTAGCTGTACCTGGGGCTCTTGCCCCGACCGCTTTGTTTTTCTGTCTTCCTGACCCCTTCCTTTCAGGGCCACTCAGCAGCAGCTGTGAGCCCCACTGCCTTCCTGGAAAACTGCTTCTTCCTCTGATTTTCCCCGTTCCTCTCTATTCTCCAGCCCTCTTTCCTGCGCCTGTGCCTGGAACCTCAGAGGAGACATTTTCACTTCTCCAGTCAATCACCTCTGCTCTGCCTGACTTAATTGTGGACTGTGTGGGAGTCCTGTCCTACCGGCGTTTGTATCTCTCCTTCCTTCTCCAGCTACAGAAGCTCAGAGAAGGCCTTCTGGCCATCAGCATGAGAGTGCTTTGGCTAATCTCCCCAATACACATCTCCACCCTATCTCTTCTTCCCTCAGCACGGCTCTTCATTGTTTAAAGACTCTAATCCAAACTACTTGGTCCTGCAGTCAAGATCTATGACAGGGTCTTCAATCTCAAGACAATCCCTGGCCCTCTCACTTGCCTGCCATGCTCCTCATAGAGCCTTGAGATGTGCATCCTGAAGTCCCAATAAGTATACATGTGACTCATGTCATCCATGAGTTTAAGTGCTCACAAACCCTTAAAAATGTTAACTGATCATCTACTAGAGAGCCGAGACTGAGATCATCTGCACATCATTCCATTACCCCAGACCCTTGCTGGCACCTTGCACTTACTATATCACCCCTCCAGGAATATCATTGATCCTTTGGACGACCATCTGCACTGCCGCGACCTTCGGTCACTTGCTACACCAGGATGGTCAGAGCCATTTCCCAAGGCTTCAACACACTGAGAGGCAAGGAATCTGAACTGGCAGACTTCCCTCCAGAAAGTGAAACATGGTCCAGGTCAGAGGCAGGGGGAGGAATAAAATGACCCCATTCAGTCTCTTCCAGTGTGGAAAAATCCATAAGATACAAGGCTGACATTTTGTACAGTTTTCCAGTGAGAATGAATGTGTGGGTATGCATGAGTTCAGAGCTACCTCCAAACAGAGGCTCCATTTAAGTAAATAAGGGCTGAAATTGTACACATATTAATAATTATATTCAGTACTGGTTAAGAATTTGGGTTCTGGAGACAAAACAAACAAAGTTTAAATTCCAGCTCTGAGACAGGAGCTTCCTATGTAGCCCAAGCTGTCCTCAAACTTAAGGTCTTCCTGCTTTGGCCTCCTGAATGCTGGAATTACAGGTGTAAGCCACTGCATTTGACTCAATTTCTCCATTCTTTAAAATAGGAGTCATAGTTCCAGCCTCATGCAGCTATTGTGCAGATTGAATGAGCTAATGTCTATTTATGTGGCACCAAGAAAGAAGCACCATGAGCCGATGAGCCAAAAGTAGCCAGAAACATTGTTGAGATATTCTAGGTACTTTGAGGACATTTCTTCCTCAGTGAAACTTAATACACACGAATGATAGGATGCCACACATCAAGGGGACCCCGCACTTAGGGGAAGGAGAGGAGTGGAAGGAGAAGCTTCTTCACCCTTTTGTCCACTTTCCAATGGTCTCACAGTGAGCCCAGACTGGACAAGGTGCTGGCACTGAAGGGAACATTGTGAGAGGATAAAAATAGAAGAAGGATCTGAGTTGGGAAATTGGGATGGCTAGGGGCAGTGGGAATTGGAGCATCCATTTAGTCTTGACTGCAAGCAGAGCCAGCAGGACAGCTTTTCCCACCAACCCCGAGGGGATGATGTCACTCACAGAGAAAGAGCCAGAGGCCAGCTGCTCCTTCACCCAGAGCGTGGGACCCTCTTGTCTTAAGACCAAAAAGGAAGCAGAGAAATCAGTATAGTGTGGAAGCTAAGAAGTACAGGCAACTGAAACAGAGACCAACATGAGATTCAACTGTCATTGAATCTCCTGAAGACTGAACCCTAGTTTCCAGGCTATAGGCTGCTGAGTTCTTCTCTGGCCCCTAGTTTCTCAAAACCTTTCATTCTCCCTCAGATAGGGACCAAGTTATACCTAATGTGTTCCCAGGAGTAGCTGGAGAAGTCATAAAAGGGTCTGACTGGTCTACATTCAATTAAGTGGACACAGAAATGGATCTAACAATCATCTCCCCTCCCCTAATTTAGAGACTCTGTGTGTGTGTGTGTGTGTGTACCCGTGTGCGCGCGTGCACACACACACACACACACACACACACAGACCTGTCCAGCATCAAATGATAAGTGCATCCCAGTGAAGGTTGTAGGAATCCTTTTTGAGAAAGGCCCTGAAAGGTCTTCTCACTCTCCTTCTTTTTTTTTCTTTTTTTTTTGTCGGTCATGGGGCTTAAACTCTGGGCTGGGCGCTGTCCCTCAGCTCTTCAGCTCAAGGCTAGTGCTCTACCACTTGAGCCACAGTGCCACTTCCGGTTTTCTGAGTGGTTTATTGAAGATGGAGTCTTGTGGACTTTCCTGCCTGGGCTGGCTTTGAACCTCAATCCCCAGATCTCAGCCTCCTCAGTAGCTGGGATTACAGGCGTGAGCCACTGGCGCCTGGCTTCACCTTCCTTCTTGCTGCCTCACTTCCCCTTCATATCCCACTCCAGTACCTCCTGAGACTCACAGTTTCATCCCGAACATAACTTTAATCTCTCCAATGTGATTTGCACCAACTCATGGCTGCCAGTGCCCTCCTGTTGGGGGCATAAGCCTTCTGCAGTCCCAGCAGATGAACTCAGCTATTTGCCATTGGACTGATCCACCAGTGTTTGGTGAAATGCTAGCCCCTCCCCCTATAGGTAGCCAATGCCAGGTCTTCTGCATTGCCAGAGCCCCACCTCTGCTCTGGAAGGCTGGCTAGGAAAGTGGATCAGCCTCACTGGATGAGTTAGGAAGCTAGTGGTCCTCTCAGATCTTAGATCATCATCTTCTTCTTGGATCCTCTTCTCCCTTGGTGCTGCCCTAACATTCTTCTCATAGTTTTGTTACTATGATCCCTATATCTATCTACACATGATCTACACTTTTTTTTTTTTTTGGCCAGTCCTGGGGCTTATAAATTCAGGGCTTGGGCACTGTGTCTGGGCCTCTCTGTGCCCAAGGTTAGCACTCTACCATGTGAGCCACAGCACCATTTCTGGCTTTTTCTGAGTAGTTTATTGGAGGTGAGAGTCTTGTAGACTTTTCTGCCAGGGTTGACTTCAAATCTCAGTCTTCAGATCTCATCCTCTTGAGTAGCTAGGAATACAGGCGTGAGCCACTGGCATCCGACTTACACTTCTATTTAATGTTATTTAAATGTACCATTAGTGCAAATAAATGTGTTTTATAAAAGAACTTGTACGGATGTATAGGACTCACCGTCAGCAGATGGTATCCATAAGTGTGCATGCTATCTTGATGACCCCCAAAGGAATCACTACTCTCTGGCTTACGGTCCCGAGCCTTCTGAGTGGGAGAACTTCCAAGACTGGCCCTTTCCTCTGGACCAATGGCTCTCCAAGCTATCACAATCCTTGACCACTCAGCCTCATGGAGTGTTGTGAGAAGAAATCAGGAGGGTCAGCAGGAAGTACAAAGGGCAATTACCACCAGATGGGGAGGAAGAGCAGGAAACCATCTTCTGAGGGCCTCTGAGACCTGATTCAGTGTCTTTCTTGCATAGACTACTAAGAAAAAAAGAACTGCCTGCCTGGGGCAAAAGGGAAAGAAGGCCTTGGGAAACAGATCTCATCCCAAGTTCTCAAAGGGGTGGTCTGGGGTCAGCACTCTGGTCTCTGGCACTTGCTAGACCCTTTGTGTTGTGGGAGGAGTGAGGATGGAAAAAGATGCCAGCATCCTCGGCTCCCTTCCCAAGCCCTGCCCTGGGCCCCTGACTGATCCTGCAGCTGTGCCCTCCATCTATCCATCTCACGCCCTCTCCCAGCTCCACCGGAATCCTTTGACACAAGCTCAGCTTTGCCCATGGACTTGGCAGTGTGCCCACCTCTATTCCCCACCCCACCCCCATTACTCACAGGATCCCCACACAGTTTCTTTCAGCCCTTGGGGAAGCTAAGAGCAAGCGCTCAAGGCCGGAAATGGGAAAAGCCTCACATTTGCCAAGTGGCCCATTCTCCAGTTCAGTGAATAGGGACCTTTTTGGCTCTTGGCTGGAACTTTCAACAGGAAGGTAACATGGAAACAGGGCCAAGAGCTGCAGGAGGGAGGAGGATAAAGAAAGGAGGAAGTGAGCGATGTGAGCCTACTTTCCCAAATGAACCATCTTTTGGGAGTCACAAGCTCGGGCAAGAGGCAGACAGATGGAGAGAAGGGTCCAATGGTACCTTCTTCCGGGGGTTCACTGCTCTGCCTCTTCTGGGAACCAAGGGACCTCAAGAAGTTACTTCCTCTTCTTTTTCCTGATTGACACCTCATTATTCTCTAGTCTTTTGTCTGGAATTTTTGTTTTGCTGATCTATCTATAGATATCGCATGTGTGTGTGTGTGTGTGTGTGTGTGTGTGTGTGTGTGTGTGTGTGTGTACTGGGCTTTTGTTTTGCTGATCTATCTATAGATATCGCGTGTGTGTGTGTGTGTGTGTGTGTGTGTGTGTGTGTGTGTGTGTACTGGGCTTTGAACTCCAGATTTAATGTCTTCAATTAGGTTTTTGCTTAAGCTTAAGCCTGACACTCGCTCTACCACTTGAGCCAAACCTCTACTTTTGGCTTTGTGCAGGTTAATTAGAGATTAAAAAAAAAAAATCTCTGGAACTTTTCTTCCCTGGGGGCTCACTTCAAAGTGCAGTTCTCAGATCTTAGCCTCCTGAGTAGCTAGGATTACAGGCATGAGCCACCAGTGCCCAGCTTGTTTTTGTTTTGTTTTGCATACTGAGATTTGAGTTCTGGGCTGATGAATCGTTAGGTGAGTGAGCACTATGCCATTTGAGCCATGCCTCTAGTCATTGCTTAGTTCTTCTAACAACCTTCTCATGCATGCTTCTGCCTCAGTTTACTCCCTCCCTCCACATCCACTCTATATCACTTGCTAGGTTGCAGAGTATTTCTTTTTTTAAATAAATATGCATATATTTTATTGTTATTGTAAAGGTGATGTACAGAGGGGTTACATAAGTCAAGTAATGAGTACATTTCTTTTTTAACAGTGTCACCTCTTCCCTCACTCTCTCCCAGTTTTTCCCTCCTCTCCTCACCCATAACTTATCTAGTTCATTTTCGACATAGTGTCTAGTGAGTACCTCTGCTGCATTTGTTCCCTCTTTGTTGCAGAGTCTTTCTGATGGTGTCACTCGCCAGTGTGCCCAGAAAGGGTCAGGAGTTAGCCAACATTCAATTTTCTCCACAACAACTCTTTCATCCCTGCTGGACATTTCTCAGGTTTTAGCCAAACTCAAGTTGGTCCTCAGACATCGCCCTACTTCTGCCTCTGTGCCTTCTGCTTGTGTTTCATTATCTGTGTGCAATGCTGCCCTTCTCCTATGCACATCCCTTTAGATCCCTCAAGGTCTTCCTTACAGGCCAGCTCTTTCATGACAGGAAGCTTTCCCAGCCTTTTCAGTTGGTCACCCTCTCCCTTCTCAAAGCACGGAAACCATGCTTCTTATCCAGCATGTATCCTCTATTTCTATATTAGAGGTTTCTAGATATATTCTGCATTGGTTAGAAGAGGAGGCTCTTGCTCAGACTGGCTTAGTTTGAACCCATAATCAGCTTTGTGATTTAAGCCAAGTCAATTAACCCTTCATTTTTTTAATGAAACAGTGAAAGTACAATTTATTAGTGTTGATTGGACAAATGAATGATATGTCTTGCATATTAATGCTAATATTAAAGTAAAGGCTCCCTGAAGATAGAATCTGGGTCTGGTTTTATTTATATCCACAACTCTGGTGGCTGCTCAGTGTCTTAAGCACAGAATGAACTCAGTAAACATGTTCTGGGAATGAATGACTTACTCAAACTAGTCTGATCAATCTAACATCAAGAGTTTACCAAAGCAGGTGGCTCATGCCTATAATCCTAGTTACTCAGGAGGCTAAGATCTGAGGATCATGGTTTGAAGCCAGCCTGGGCAGGAAAGTCCTTGAGACTCTTCTATAATTAACGAGAGAGAGAGAGAGAGAGAGAGAGAGAGAGAGAGAGAGAGAGAGAGAGAGAGAGAGAGAGAGAGAGAGAGAGAGAGTCAGAGACAGGGAGAGACACAGAGACAGACACAGAGACAGACAGACAGAGACAGACAGACAGACAGACAGACAGAGACAGAGAGACAGAAAGACAGAGAGAGAGAGCACTTAAGTGGAGTTGTGGCTCAAGTAGTAGAGTGTCTTGAGCACAAAAGCTCAGGGACAGCACCCAAGCCCTGATTTCAAGCTCCAGGACAGGGAGGTACTTCACTTAGGTTGCCATTTACTAGCTGTATGAAATAGGTGTTTTTAAAAACCCATTTTAGAAGAAGAAAACTAAGATACACAAGAGGTTAAGTCGTGACAAGATTACACCGAATCAAAATATGAACTCAAGTTTGCTGGTCTTCAAATGCACACTTTTTTTTTCCTGTGTGTATGCTAATACTGGGGTGTGAACTCAGGGCCTTATGCTCTCATTTGGTCTTTTCATTCAAGGCTGGTGCTCTACCACTTGAGCTACACCTTCACTTTCAGCTTTTTGCTGGCTAATTGGAGATAAGAATTTCATGAACCTTTCTGCTCAGGCTGGCTTCGAACCATGACCCTCAGATGGGATTACAGGCACGATCCATCACATTTTTCTAAATGATCCTAGTCCTGAAATCCTTAATTTCAACCAGGAAGGGAGACTAAATTCTTTGGAAGAAAAATCTTTTTTTCTCCTGCCTCCAGAAATTTGCAACTTTTCCCTAAAAATTTAAAGCTGTAGCTACTGTAACTTCTTTTCTTCTCACTTTGCATTTAGGACCTAGTTTTTTGCCTGAGTGCCAGGTCTTCCTGAATTTCGTACCTACTAGAAACTGGAGAATTATTATCTTTTTATACTTAGGACCTTAGCAGGACCTAAGAGAAGTTGCTTCTCCATGGCTCAGCCAGGATGGATATTCCAGAAGGCAGTCTTCTCCAACCTCTCCATCCCCCAGGAAGCCTTCCAGGATGAACTTCATAAACCCTGATCACTCAGCCTTTATGCATTCTGTTGGTTCTACATTGTCCTGAACTCATAATGAATGCCTTGTGAACAACTTACATCTGCTTCTCCAGTGTGTCTGTGTCTACCCCCATTGGTTGGAAGCACACAAGGGAGAGGTGTGTAAGGAACAGCTGGTCCCAAGGCCTGTGTTCAGGCAGGGCCTCACTTTGGTGGCTGGATGGAAAAGAGATGTGCGCTCCCTGCTGAGTCCTTCTAGCCCAATTCCCTATTTTTAATGAAGAAGTGTGTCAGCTGCTGCTCTTTCTCTAGCCACTTTTTACCCATGAAACCTGACTCCTGCTCCCTCTGCAGGCAGGGAGACCAGACCAGCACTCCAGCTATCAGCTTAATTGAGCCAGGATCCCGGAACCCTAGCCTTTCTCCAGTGCTCCCTTGTTACGATGCAAATTTTCTGCTTCAGGAAGTCGGAAAACTCTTGCTACTTTTGATTTCCAGGAACAGGCTCTTCTTGTCCTAATTTTCTGGGTCAACCTGAGAGCCAGGATGAAGAAGGAAACTACAGAGCACCCTGAAGAAAGATATTTTCACAACCTGTTAATATTTGTTGCCATTTGCAGCAAGTCTGTCTTATAGTGTCTGCAGGATGGATACTTCTTGAAGGGGATTTAGTGAAATAAATGAATGTAGAACTTGACGGGTGTTACACAAGACCATTCCTGGGCATAAACCAATTTAGGGCAGAACAAGGCAATACACAGTCCTCTTGGGTGGAACTAAGGATCCTGTCAGAGATGATAGGCACCTCTCTCCTTCCCAGCTCATGACTTAAACTGACTGCATGTATTTCCCACCCTATTGAAGCCCTGGGTATAAACATATCAATTACTCCTTTATCCAGCCATTGCCAAGCTATTTCTGAACTCAGTCCCTCAGGTCTGTGTGTATTAGTGTGCACACACATGCACGCAGGTACTGGCGATTGAACAGAAGACCTAGATATTGTCCCTTAGATTTTTCGCTAAAGGCTAGTGCTCTACCATTTGACCAACTTCTACACTTCTGACTTTTTGGTGGTTAATTTGGAGATAAGCATTTCATAAACTTTCTTTCCTGGGCTGGTTACTTGCTGGGATCATCATATCTCAGCCTCCTGAATAGCTAGGTCTATAGGCATGAGCCACCAGTGCCCAGCTTCATCAGTATAGTCTTTAAAAAAAAAATGACAGCCAAAGGACTGACCATGGACTAACTCAGGCATGGTTCCCTTTACTTTCATTGGATACTAAGGTGCGGAGATTTGGTCCTACTATGTAGGCATTGGGCTGAGGTGTCAGAGAGGGAGAGAGACTCAGATAGCTCTGCCGGTCACTCTGCTCTGTCTCCTCTCTGAGTAAGCTGGCATCGGGGAGGGGGGGGAGCACCAGGAGGAAGGGTGCTGAGCTCTCCATCTGAGTGCCATTCTGGGCCTGAGGCCAGGCATTTGGCTTCCTCTCCAAGAGAGTCAAAGGCTCAAGCTGCTCCGACAAAGGGCCAAATGAAAGCTGATGGGGAACTGGGTGACTTCAGCCTCTCCCCTTCCTCAAGACCTTTGGCAGGAGAGGGTGCAAATCAAGATTTAGAGCTCGGCTTGGAGCAGATTCCTATTTGCCTTTTTAATTCTCCTGGCATCCACAGCCTGTCTTCCTCCCCTCACCACCTCCCACCTAGGGTGCTGTAAAAAATGCAAATCAGTAGGATTTTTAAAATTCGAGCCCATGCCAGGAACACCCACAAACCCTCCATGAAGGCAGATCCTGATGTGGGTGGTGCAGTCCCCTATTCCAAGCACAAAGAGGAGGATTCTATTAGATTTCTTTCTCAGCATAGGCCTTGAACCTCAAACACTATCTGTGATGACCCTGACCTTTGGACACACGAATGGGAAAAATGAGAGTTATTTGTGGGGGCTGAGGTCACCATCATAAATTGGCATGAGAGGCTCGTGAAAAACGAGTATAGGAAAGTTATCTGGGCCAGTAGCTTTGACATGTCAACACTGAGAGGGCTTTTAGAGGAAGGAGGAAAAGAAGTGATCATGAACCTGGGCAAGTAGACCATGGAGTTGGACAGTCAGGAAGAGTGTCAGGATAATTTGTTCCAGAAGTATCTAAGCGAACACCTGCCTCTCCAGGCTGATTCTCTCCTTCACCAGGCCCCTCTCCTGTCCCCTCAAGTTGGTCCCTAACACACTGCCAGAGTTCCCTCCCAAGCAGGAAGAGTGTAACCTCTGTAGACAGAAGTGGCGCAGGCTGTCGTGCAATCTGGAGAGCCACAAGCTGCAACTTCCTGGATCCAGGTCTGGTGTTGTGTGTTTGAGTGCCCCTAGCTCTGCGAAGAAGAAAGAAGAGGAGAGCAAAGGAATATGGAAGAGGCCGCCTCCAGGAGAGACAACCTAAAAGAGACATCTAAAAGCAGAAGGCAAGAATTCTGATTGAAGAAGAGAAGCACAGAGCAGAGAAGGGGGAGGAGTAATATCTGAAATTTGGCTGAATTCATGTGGTTGAAGAAATGCTAAAGGTAGAAAATGAGGGCGGGGATGGGGGCGGGTGGAATATGAAATCAACCCACCTGGCCTACCTAATATAGCTTTAGCAGTCGCTAACTCTGCCATTTCACTTCGGTGATTCACTCTCCCACCTCGCCAGACTAAGCTACTTCGCCTCCCCAGCACCCCGGGCCTTCTCGAGCTCCCTGCGCACTCTCCCCAAGCCCAGACCTGACATCTGGCTGGGCCTCCGCAACTCCCTCTCGCGATCTGCCAGGCGGCACCCCGCCTCCCCCGTCATTACAGCTGCCAGCCCCCCTCCCTGCTGGCAGACAAGCCCAGGCAGACAGCCGGCCCAGCCTGCCCCCGCAGCCGCGCCAGCTCTGCCAAGCCGGGAGGGGGCCAGGGCGGAGCTAGCTCTCCTCGGAGGAGCGGCCGGTCCCCGGTGACCTCGGGCCCCAGGCAGGGATCTGGCCCGCGCACCCTCCGGGCTCCATTTGCGCGCGCGCTCCAGAAGCCCAGCGCAATCCGAGCACCCCGGGACCTGCACCCACTGCCTGCGGCCTGTCATTCCCGCGCCTGAGGGGCCCTGGCGCCTGAGGCTTATTTGCCTGTGTAACTGTCCTTTCTGGCCTTTACTCTCTTTTCTCCCCCCCCCCCCCCAGTTGCGCTGTCACACTTAGTCGGCCTGTCTGTCACTTGTCCTGCTCTCATCCCAAATCGTTGCCCGAAGTTTCCGCAGGGTCCCTTCCTCTGAGCCGCAGGCCCTGCCTTCTGCCTGTCCGTTCGCGTCCTCTCCTCCCCTTCCCGATCTTTCTGTGCCCGGCGCACGTCTTGGCTCCCTGGAGCCCAGGATGGAGAGCAGATGCCCGTCGGGGCTCAGCAGTCCGCCCGGGCTCCCCGCGCCAGCTCGGCTCTTACCAGCTCCTGTTTGAGGCGACGCAAATAGCAGTCCATTTCTCTGCGGTCTCTCTTTCTTCATGCGCCCATTTGCAAGGCTCCGCTCTACCAGAACGTCCCCGGGTGGGAAAACCGACTTCACTGAAAAAATGCGCGCCCGGCGGGTTTCTAGCCGCTCCCGGAGCGCGCGAGTCCTGCCTTGGCGCCACCGCGGGACTCAGAGCCGCGGTCCGGGCTGCCGCGACGCGCGGCCCGTGCGGGGGCGGAGAGCAAAGTGCAGCAGCCAATAAGAAGTCAGGGGGGAATGACTTCAGCCAATGAGAAGAGCGGCCCTAGGGGCGCGGGCTCCACAGCCCTGGGGTGGGCTGCAGGGGGCCAGCAACCAGTGTTTGCGGGAGCCAGATACTACTGGGAGACTCCTGTGTCAGTGTTGTTTGGGGATCGCCTCCCCCCCCCTTCGTCAGCGCGGCGCGGAGCATCATGACCATAAGTTGTGCCAACACCCTCAATAAAATCAAGTGACCTATTTGGTGTTAAAGGCAAGCCCAGTTTTCTGGATGAGGACTGGGGTGGGTGGGGGGATGGTTCTCAGGTAGAAGTACCAGACCCGAATTCTTCCCCAAATTCTGATCAGAGACCCCCCCCCTCCTCCCAGAAGTACCTCGGAAGCTCTTTTCTTTCGGAAGGGGGTCTCAAAGTGTGATTCCGTGTGTGTGTGTGTGTGTGTGTGTGTGTGTGTGTGTGTGTGTGTGTGTGTGTGTCCATCAGTTCAGTTATTAGCAAACAATAGAGGGTCTGCTGTATCGAGGATATAATATGACAAGCAAGGTCTCTGCTCTCAAAAATGTACCATGGGAGGAGAAGGGGAGATGGGACAGACAGGTAAACATTTTAAAATATTTTTATTAGTATACATTAGTTGCACAAGAGAGGTTTCACCGCCCAGCGCCCAAGGGTCACTCCCGTCATCCTAGCTACTTAGGAGGCTGAGATCTGAAGATCGTGGTTCAAAGTCAGCCCAGACAGACAAATCCGAGAGAATCATCTAGCCAAAGCAAAAACAAACCCAAACAAAAACAAGAAGCAAAAGCAGCCCCCCCCCTAAAAAAAAACAGCACAACGCTGAAAGTGGTGATGTGGCTCCGATTTTAGAGTGCCAGCCTTAAGCGGAAAAATCTAAGGGCGACTACAAGGCCTTTCGTCCAAGCCCCAGTACCCGCGGGGGACGGAGGAGGGAGAGGGAAAGAGAGAGAGGAGGAAGGAAGGAAGGAAGGAAGGGAGGGAGGGAGGGAGGGAGGGAGGGAGGAAGGAAGGAAGGAAGGGAGGAAGGGGAAGGAAGGAAGGAAGGAAAGAAGGAAGAAAGGGAGGGAGGGAGGGAGGGGAAGATCAACCTCATCCCTTTTAGCCCTCTCTCGCTACATCCCCCTTCTTAAAAAACAACTGTCATATATGCAAATAATCTACTTGGACCATGTCGGACAATGATCTTTAATGAAATGAGGTAACGGTAGGGGTGGCGACTGCTTTCCGAGTTGGTCAGGGAGTGGAGAAACAGGCCAAGGCTCCCCAGAGCTAGGCTTTGTAACGGAGGATCAGGGGGGCTGGAGGATGCTCAGATTCTCCTCGCAGGGCACCGCCGAGGCGTCTGGGGGCTGCAGCCTGACCCCAGCGGGTAGGGAGGGGGGCACCGGCAGACCGGGTGCTTCTCCTGGCCAACTCCTCACGTGCCACACTACGGTTCTCCCCGGGGCCGAGACCGCACGCCACCGGCCAGGCCCGCCAGGCGCAGGTGACCGGGCCCCAGAGCAATTAGGGCAATTAGCTACGTTTTGTTTCAAAGTAATTAACGGGCTGAAGTTTGCCCCCCCCAACCCCACCCCAGACAGGATTCTAGAACTGTGCACGGGACTGAACCCTCGGGAGGCCCGGGAGGGCCTGGGAAGCACGCAGGCTCGGAGCTCATTGGTTCTGGGTTCGCTCGCAGCACTTCTCCGTGGGGAGCGGACCGGGAGGAGGGGAGGCAGGCAGGCACGTCCCAGCTCGAAGCCCGCGTCTCTGCGGCCGCTCTCCCCGCCCTCTTTTCTCGGTGGCTGCTCCGGGTGCTGCGTCCATCCGTGGGGACCCGCAGGAGACGGGAGCCGCGAGCCTGCGCGCGTGGCCGGAGATCTGAGATCGCGTTTCCTTTTGCGGGACACGAGCCTGCGCCGCAGATCCCAGCAGCTTCCGCCTCGGGCTGCCTGGCGATCGGGAGGGAAAACTTCACAAAAGGTCCGTTTCCGTGGGACCTTCGGAGGCTTCCGAGTGGAAGTCACCCCCCCCCCCCCAGGACAGACAGAGGTTTCCAGCCCTGTGGAGCGACTCCCGGAGTTGAGCTACAATGGGATGGTCATTCATTCACACGCTGTTCACCAAGGGACCCTGTTGGATTTGTGCTTGAAATAGTCAAGTTTTGAACTCAGGCTCCTCCTCCTCCTCCTCCTCCTCCTCCTCCTCCTCCTCCTCCTCCTCCTCCTCCTCCCCCCCTCCCCGTCTTCCTCCCCCCTCCCCCTCTCCCTCCCCCTCCCCCTTTCTTCTTCTTTACAGTATTGGGTTTGAATTCAGAGATCATGTTAAGCAGGCTCTACCACTTGAGCCCTAAACCCAAGCACTTTTAGTCCATTTTGGTAAGGTCTTTCAGGTTGGGTCTCAGTTTTGCTCTTGGTGGCTTCTGACCTTGATTCTCTCATCTCTGCCTCCCACTTCACTGGAGATTATGCACATACACTACCATGCCTGACACAGATTCTTTCACTGGGCCCCAATTTCTGTTGTTTGTGGTTTGAATATATGTCAGTCTATATTTCATACTTCTTCCAAAATGCCCTTCTCTCTGTCTCCTCTTTGTCTTCCTCCTTCTCCTTTTCTTCTTCTTCTTCTTCTTCCTCTCTCTCTCTCTCTCTCTCTCTCTCTCTCTCTCTCTCTCTCTCTCTCTCTCTCTCTCTCTCTCTCTCTCTCTCTCTCTCTCTTATTGCTGTTACAGCAGGCCAGTGCCTCATTATATAGTTCAGGTTGGCTTTGAACTTATGAACCTCTTCTTCAGCTTCCCTAACAGTGGACAGGCACGCACCACTATGCCTAGCCAAAAAATTATCTTCTGGTGACCATCTGTGAAGTAGTCATGACAGGAAAACATGTATCCCATCTTACAGATGAGGAATACATTGTTAGCAACAGCAGTTCACATTCCACCCACTTTTCTTTCCTTCTTTGAACTCAGGTTCTTCCCTTTGCTAGGCAGGGGCAGTACCACTTGAGCCACACCCCCAACCCCTCCATCCAACTCTAAGGTGGAGGAGATGGCAAGAAAGGAAATTGACAACTGTAATTTCAGTGCATAGCTCAATAGAGGAGTCCCAGACAAGTCAGAGGTACCTATATTACTGTGTTGTTCCCAATCTTAATGGTCAACTTGATTAGACTCAGAAATTCCTGGGAGAATAATGAAGCACACTTCTAGATTGGGTTTGAGGGCATTTCCAGAAAGAATATATCAGGAGAGGGCTGGGAAGGTAGCTCAGTGGTAGAGCACTTGCCTTGCATGCATGAGGCCCTGGGTTCCGTTCCTCAGCACCACACAAGCAGGAAAAAAAAAAAGCTGGAAGTGGCGCTGTGGCTCAAGTGGTAGAGTGCTAGCCTTGAGCTGAAGAGCTGAGGGACAGCACTCAGACCCAGAGTTCAGGCCCACGATCGGAACCCCCCCCCAAAAAAAGAATATATCAGGAGGGCCCAAACCTAATGAATGAGTTGATCCCTTGATAGAGTCCTAATATGACTACATTAGTAGGAAGTGGTAAAGGTAAGAAATGGAGTCTAGATGGAGGGCACAGGGTGGGGGTGGGGGGGGGCAGGAAATGGGGTGTGAGCACTCCACCCTGGGAACTATATTTTTTCTGATCCCTTCCTATCATCTCTGTTCCCTTCCTATCATCTCTGCTTCCTGTCCAAAATGAGATGAAGAAACGTCTCTGCCATACTCTCTTGCTGCCATGATGTTCTCTGCCTCATAATGGGTCCACAGGCACAGAGCCAAGTGACCATGGACAAATGACCAAATAAATAAATCCTCCCTTGGGTTATTTTGGTTAAGTATTTGGTCACAGCAATACAAAAGTAACTAATACAGAAGAAATCGTGCCGTGATGATGGGCACTGCAAACCCTGAGAAAGCCAATGTCTTCCTAAGCGCGTGCTTGCGTGCTTGCGTGTGCGTGTGTGTGTGTGTGTGTGTGTGTGTGTGTGTGTGAGAGAGAGAGAGAGAGAGAGAGAGAGAGAGAGAGAGCATATGTACACATGTACATGCATGTTTCTGAGGGTGTACGGTTCTCATTTCTGAGGCTGTATATCTTCTTGGAGCAGGGAAGGAGACAAGGGTAGAGAAAGAGCTGCTGCTTGCTATTCCTTCTTCTTTTAAGGGTTTAAGTGATAGAGAATAAAACCTGTTGCCATGGTTATATAAACATGGGTAAATATTCCTGGCCTGAAGATGGGGATTGGATGGCATGATTCATTTTTGCTGAAGAGGACTCAGATGGCTCAGCCTCCCACCCCCTGAATCTCAGCCTCCAGGGGAATGAGATTATCTCATTTGACAATAAGAAATAATAATTTTTAAAAACCAGAGGTCTTGAGACTGGCTGTGAACACATTTCTCCAAGCCATCCAGAGCCGAAGACACCTGAGCCTTCCCTCTCCGCTAGTGGAGATACGTGTATGGTGGGTACTTTTCCCAAAAAAGGAGCAGTTGGGGCATGTCCAAGAGTGTCAAACACTTGGGACTTGCATCCAGTCTAGTCAGAAGAGTAGCCCTCTTTGTCCCACTGCCAGAGCCTAAAGGTCTTGGCACCTATGGAGCAGCTTAAAGAAGAGGCAGAACCAATTATGTCTAAACAGAGCTCAGCTCTTGCACGGAACAATGGAAACCCTGCCATTCTCTTGGCTTTTGCTTCTATAGCTTCCACCTGGAGTCCCCACCCATCATCTCCTGGCCAGCCCTGAGTGAGGTGGGAACCCAACTTCCCATCTCCCCTAATGACAGAAGAGCTGGGAGATGCATGGCTCCACACATTGTAGAAAATGCAGCATAATAATTAGCAACCACTCAAGGGTGAGGTCCAGGTCCCCATTGCCCTAATTCCTCACCTCCTGTGACTGCCAGAGACCATTATCCCCATCCTCTTGTCCCTCCCCCATACCTCCTGAGCATCAACAGGAAAGGCCGACCCTAGAGATAAACATGTGCTGTTAGAATGTGTTCTGATAGCACTGCAGAACTGCAACTGCGCCTCCCCAGGGAGAAGACTTGTCTGACAAGCTGCCCAAAGGTGTTCCAAACATTGTGTAGTGTTTGAACAAATGGGACAGGCAGGGGTGAGGAACTGCACTGAGACCTCACTGTCTTGAGGGTAAAAAAACTCCTGGCTTTCGTGATGTCTGCTACTGCCCAACTGAGACAAGAAATGGGCTTCTCTGCGTTTTATCATCCCAGCCCTGGTGTGTGGGGGGGTGGGGGGCGGCAGGGGTGGGGGAGCAGAAGCAGAGTGGAAGGAATGGTCACTATGTCGGAGAAGCCACACAGATACAGTATATGGCCTTAGTCATTTATTGATTGAGAGTGTGTGTGTGTGTGTGTGTGTGTGTGTGTGTGTGTGTGTGTGTGTGTGTGTAAGAGAGAGGGGGGTGGGAGGGAGGGAGAGAGAGAGAAGGAAAGAGAGAGGGAGAGAGGGAGAAAAAAGGGAGAGAAAGGGAGAGATTGAGAATGCTGGGACTTGGACTCAGGGCCAGTGTTCTCTTCCTTAGCTTTTTTCACTCAAAGCTGGCAGTCTAACACTCCTAGCTTTTTGCTGCTTAATTGGACATCACAGACTTCTATTTGGGCTGGCTTTGAGCTGTGATCCTCAAATTTGAGCCACCAACACCTACCTTCCTTCTTCCTTCCTTCCTTCCTTCCTTCCTTCCTTCCTTCCTTCCTTCCTTCCTTCCTTTCTTTCTTTCTTCTTTCTTTCCTTCTCTCTCTCTCTCTTTCTTTCTCTCTTTCTTTCTTTCTTTCTCTCTTTCTTTCTTTCCTTCTTTCTTTCTTTCTTTCTTTCTTTCTTTCTTTCTTTCTTTCTTTCTTTCTTTCTTTCTTTCTTTCTTTCTTTCTTTCTTTCTTTCTTTCTTTCTTTCTTTCTTTCTCTCTGTGCCAGTCCTGGGGCTTGAACTCAGGGCCTGGGCACTAACCCTGAGCTTCATTTTGCTCAAGGCTGGTGCTCTGCCACTTGAGCCACAGCACCACAGCTGGTTTTTTCTGAGTAGTTTATTGGAAACAAGAATCTCACTAACTTTCCTGCCCAGGCTTGCTTTGAACCACAAACCTCAGAACTTAGCCTCCTGAGTAACTAGGATTATAGGCATAAGCCACCAGCACCTGGCCTTTACTCTTCTCTTTAGTTCCTTAGAACTGGATAAAGAAGCTCTGGTTATAAAGCCCCACAAGCTTTGGGTATCTTTAAACAAAATGTGTCTTTGTCCCAATTTGTAGACAGAGCATCTGAGGCCCAAGGAAGTTGCTTTGTGTGGGGATGGAATAGAGTAGTCTGGTTTCCAGGAGTTTTTCCAGCACAATTTGCATTACTGTTCTGTGTAGAAGGTAGGGAGGAGGTGCCCTAAGGTACCTGTCATTGAAATGAACAAGTGCCTGTGAGGGAGACAGTGGTGCAGGTGCACATCCACAGAGCTGCCATCACTTTCTCCTGTGCCGTCTACATCATCACCATTCTCCCAGCCTTAGCCTCTTCCCAGAGTCACCAAGATGAGGCTATTAGCTATGCAGTCACTAACACAGAGGAAGGTGTTGGAGGAAGAAACAGCAGGATTATATTTTTTGAGTGAATGCATATGAATGGCTCTTAGGCTGTATCACCCAAACATTCCAGTGGGAATATTGATAGATTAAACAATAAACATTTACTCACTGGGCATAGTCTTGATGCTTATGGCGCCTAAGCAATGGTGTCATCATTACTTGGGGAGCAAATATTTCTATTTTGTCAATGGTTGTTGGAAAAGCAAATATTTTTTTCAATTATGAAGAAAGCTTGAAGAAGACAAGTGTGGTGGTTCAAACCTCCAATCCAAGCTATTTGGAAGGTAGAGGTCAGGGGTGGGGATCATAGTTTGAGGCCAATCCTGCCAAAAATTCACAAGACTCTATCTCAACCGGTGACTGAATATGGTGACATGTGACCAGCATCCAATAACAAAGGAAAGCACAAATAAGAGGATTACAGTCTAAGCCAGCCCAGGGATAGAGACCCTATCTAAAATAAATAATACAAAAAGAGGATGGCAGAGGACTCAAATATTAGGGCACCTGCTTAACAAGCACAAAGCCCTGAGTTCAAATCCAACCACCATTATATATATATATATATATATATATATATATATATATATATATGGAAAATGTCAGTGTACAGCTAAGAGAAATATAGATTTTATTTGAGCAAAATACTATCAAGAGATGCAAACTGTACTGACTTACATTCAAAAACTTCCTTCTGCAATGCCTGACTCTCTAGAGGCCCAGCACTGGATTTCCTGTAATCTTACTACACCTGTAACTCGAGCAAAATCCCTGGCTACTGAGGAACTGACAGTCTGCCAGAGTAAGACTTGCTAGCAAAATGAGGGAAAAGGCTATATGTTTCTCCTTCCAAAACCATAGTGAGGAGAAAAAGAGGTCCCCTCTCAGGTTCGGCTTGTCCGGTACTTGATTTCAGCCAAGCTGTTTCCTTGTAGGACAAGAGAACAGTGCCATCACCAATCAGAGGTCCGTCTGAATATCATATTATCCTTTGAATAACTAACTTACATAAGTTTAACCAAATGAATACCAGCAAGCTGCAACATCGTTGGTCAGGGGAGCTAAGGGGAGGGGGAAATAAATGAAGAGAGAAAGAGTGGGCAAATACAGTCTTCATCTTCAATATACATGTGTGACAATAGAACCAGAGGATGGGTGAGTTGGGGAAAGCTGGGGAAGAATGATGGAAGGGGTGACATTGATCAAGATGCATTGTACTCATAAATTGATAAGTTGAATTAAAACCTTTTTGTAAGCCAGGTGCTGGTGGGTCATGCTTGTACTTCTAGCTACTCAAAAGGGTGAGATCTCAGGGTCACTGTTCAAAGCCACCTGAGGCAGGAAAGTTGTGAGACTCTAATCTCCAATTAACCAGCAAAAAACTAGAAGTAGAGGTGTGGTTCAAGTAGCAGAGTGCCCAAGAAAGAAAGAGAGAGACATCTTTCTGTACAAGTAATAAAAGTTACTTTAAAATTTTTCTTATTGCTATTATAAAAGTGATACACAGAGGGGTTACAGTTATGTAAGTCAGGTAATGAGTACATTTATTTTTGCACAATGTCACCCCTTCCCTCATTCCCTCTTAGTTTTTCCCTTTCATCCCACCCACAAATTGTATTGTTCACTCTAAACATAATGTCTAGTGAGTACCACTGCTGCATTTGTTCATCTTTTTTTTTTTTTGTCAGTTTTGGGGCCTGAACTCTGGCCCTGGGCACTGTCCCTCAGCTCTTCAGCTTAAGGCTAGCACTCTACCACTAGAACCATAACTCCACTTCTGGCTTTTTTTTGCTTATGTGGTGCTGAGGAATTGAACCCAGGGCCTCATGCATGCAAGGCAAGCGCTCTACCACTGAGCCACCTTTCCAGCCTCATTTGTTCATCTTTTGTCCCTCCATTTCTGTGCATCCTTTATCCTCCCAAAGAAAGGCAAAAAGAAAAGAAAACAACAAAGTAAAAGAAAAAAAACTTGCTTCCATTTCCTAGAGTTCATTTCGATAAATATTATTTTATATGATCAGAGGCTCATAGGCATTGTGTTCTTCTCCTAACAGTATCCTCCTTTGGTCTCACTGTGTGTGAATGCCTTGGGACCTATATAATTTATCATGTCCCAGTGTATTTTAGATATAGCTTCCACATAGGAGAGAAAACATGTATAAGATAATATTATTAAGATTAAAAACATATAACTAAACATACACCATGGAGATTTCTGCCTGGACACACTGAAAGGAGCCAATGCCTCTCAGGATTGCAGGCAGAATTCAAGACTCTCCCTTGGGTTAGTGACTACTATCAGCAGTTGTTGGTTCTGAGAAAAAGCCTCAAATTCCCAAATAGGAAAGGCTTCACAGTCAAGAACCAATATCATCAGTTAACAAATGAAGATGCATACTGAAGGATCAAAGCTGAGTGTGCTAAGGAGTGTGGGCTTTCCTAAGCCCCGCTTTCCCTCCAATATTGGGCAGGTTTTCTTTGCTGCGATTATTCCCCATGAATCTCATCGATACAAAGTGACAGAGGAAATGGGGAGTGAATAGTAAAGCCTCCTCATGGTCTTTTGTGTCTCTGCCCTGGAGGGATTTGGAAATAACTAGCATTTTAATCTTTCTGACTTAGAACCATAGAATTAAGAGAGCCAAAATAAAAGGGGGACCTGATGGGTAAGGAAGAAAAGAATGAAAGAGGAGGTGTATATGGGTTTGAATGTCCCATACAGAGCAGAGAAACACCTGACTTGGAATATATGGAAGTCCTTCCTTGTGTCAGACACTCATGTCTTGTTCTCCAACCCTCTGTTCTGAAGATGAGAGAGGAGAGATGAGGAGACCCTGCTTGATCCAGGTCACTACAGTACTACTTCAGCACTCCAGTGGTGTGATGGAGCCATCAAGTGGACCTGGATCTGGCTCCAGGATTCACACTATATCTGTCATTCCACTCCTTACTATGTGGCTGTGAACAATAATTTAACTTGGTTTGGATCTTAGTTTTCTTCTTTGTCGTCTTATTTGAAAAAAAAAATTGTTTGGGCTGGGAAGGTGGCTCAGTGGTAGAGCGCTTGCCTTGCATGCCTGAGGCCCTGGGTTCGATTCCTCAGCACCACATAAGCAAAAAGAAAAAAGTTGTAAGTGGCGCTGTGGCTCAACTGGTAGAGCGCTAGCCTTAAGCTGAAGAGCTGAGGGACAGCGCCCAGGCCCAGAGTTCAGGCCCCACCACAGGACCCCCCCCAAAAAAAATTGTTTTGGTGCTAATACTTTTTTTGCTCGACTGGTGCTCTACCACTTGAGCCACACCTCCACTTCTGGTGCTTTGCTGGTTAATTGGAGATAAGTCTCATGGACTTTTTTTCCCAGGATGGCTTTGAACTATGGTCTTCAGGTCTCGGTCTCCTGAGTAGTTGGAATTACAGGCCTCAGCTATTGGCACATAGCTTTCTAATATATATATATATATATATATATATATATATATATATATATATAATATTTATATTGCTATATAAATATATAAAATTTACTTATTTGTAAATTATATAATATGTAAATTTATTTGTGAGTTATTATATAAGTAAATTTATATCAATTATCATATAAATATATGTATAATATAACCGTATATATAAATATATATACATATATATATATAGGTTTTTTTTTAACAACAGTATACTCCCTAGCTAACCAATCATTTTCCAGGTCAGGAAAATAGCATAAGAGGTGTTAGTGACTTGACCTAGGTCATCAAGTGGTTAATGGTAGAACCAAATCCTTGCCTAAGGGAGACTTGCTCAATGGTTTCAGGTATGCTGGAGATGGTGGCCTTGGGTATGGCAGACCAAAGACAAGTTCAGAAGCATAGTTTCTCTCTAAGTACCTCCAACCTATGTGTTGGTCTGCTATTTGTCTTTTTCAGATCACAAGCATAGGCCAGCCTGTTAAATCACGTGTGTGCTCTCTCTTGGAGTGATTCTGGGGGTGATTCTGGTAATCTTCCCCAAGCAAATTTTACCATCTGGGCCAGAGCTTTTGCTCAGCTTTCTTCTGGGTGTCTGTCAGTGGTAGCAAGTCTGCTCCTGTCTCCCCTTTCCATGCTCTTTACTCCATCAGTCCAGGAGGCCTGATCATTAACTGGTTTGCAGCCCGGGTATAAAGAATGTGCCCTAGCCGGGCGCAGATGGCTCATGCCTGTAATCCTAGCTACTCAGGAGGCTGAGAGTTGAGAATCATGGTTCATAACTAGCCTGGCAGGAAAAATCTATGAGACTCTTACCTACAATTAATCACCAGAAAACCAAAAGTAGAGCAGTGGCTCAAAGTGGCAGAGTGCTAGCCTTAAGCAAAAAGAGCTCAGGGATAGTACCCAGGCACCAAGTTCAAGCCCCATGGTCTACAAAAATAAAATAAAATAGAATGTGCCCAAGAGGAGGTAGAGTACAACCGGGATCCCCGCCTTGCTCTGGGGACTAGTTTGGAGACTATTTTGTCAGAATCTCCATCCAGCAGTCCTCCCTACTGAAGAAGAGATGGAAAGGGATTGTTGTGTCAATAAACACATCACCGGATGCATCTGAGGTGACAACAAGGGCCTTCTGGCTGAGGCGTTGCTCTATTCACAATCGTGCTGCGGGGCATCTATGCTGCATGGGAGGGTGTATGGCTCAGACACTCTGAAATGAGCTCTCACCCACTGGTGAGTGGAAAATTAGTTTTGGCAGGTGAGGAACTGGGTGACAGGTGAGGAAGCCAGCAGGGTATCGATGTCATCCTGCTGCTACTGCTATTTGCTGGTGTTACTAACAATATCCCCCCTGCACACACACCCCCTCCTCTGAATGGCAATTAGGTGGAGTGTAAATGACTTGGAAGGGCTTGAACACATGGGTGAGGGTGTTGGAACGGTTCTGTGGTCTTGGAAGCTAGCTGTGGCTCTGTAGGTAGGCTCATAGCAGGCCAGTTGGAAATGGACTTTTTTTTTTTTTTTATGGGCCATGACGCAAACTGTGTGGTTTCCTTTCTACTGTGTGGAAGGAGAGATGGCACCTCAGAGACTAAATCCTAGGAAATTCTACCATATGGCATAAGGATGGTGGCAAGGTGTGCCAAGACCGGAAGACAAGAGACCTGGGTTCTTGGACAGATTTTAGATGGGGCCTTCCTTTAATCTCGTCTGCCTCAGTTTCTGTAGCTGCAAAGCAGGACAAATAAGCCTATGGCTGCGTGTTTGTCTTGAAGTGGAAGTATGTAAAGGCCCCCTTTGAAATGTCAAGAGCAATCTTCTAAATTCAATGCCTGGCTGCCAGGAGATTTGCTAAACCTCCTGGGAGGTAGCAAGCGGGCCTCCGTGTCAGTTTCTACTGCCCGGTGCTCTGGGAGTCCTTAAGCGTCTCACATTCATAAATCCCATTGCTCTACAGTGAGCAAATAAGGCAAAGGGCAGGCTGGTGCTCTGCTTCCATCTGATCATCTCACACTACCCTCTGCTCCTCTAACCCCCTCCCCAAACAGCAATCTCACAGCCCTCCTCGGCTCTGGGCCTGTCAGTTTAATTTAACAAGGTTGCAGGAGCATTTGCTGTATCCATCTCGCTCAGAGGTCCCTCAGTGTCACCACTGAGGCTCAGATTAGACAGTGACAATTACTTCTTCCCTGTTCTCCCCTCCCTTTCTCTTCCTGGAGGGAACAACGAGGCAGACCAATCTCCTGGGACCTAAGAATAGATGAGGGAGGATCAAAAGAAGAAAACAGGCTCAGCCCCAGAAAGCCCCTCTCCGAGCCTTACATGGCCTTGTTTAAGGCAGAGCCACAGCCCAAAGGGTGGGGGCAGGAGAAAATGTGAGCTGAGCAGCCTCCCCAAAGCTCAAGGCTGCCGGAGGACAAAGCTCTGTCCAGGGGAGAGTTCTGTTCATTGATGACCCTCAGAGATTAAGACTATTCTCCCTTCTTGTGGGGAATTTAGGTGAAGAGGTAGGTGAAGTAGCTACATGCTCCACACATACCCCCAATCACATTTATTTCTAGATTCATAGTCTGGATTAGGAGGGGGCGGGGGGGGGCAGTCTTCTCAGTGTCTATGGCTCTGTAGTTGTTAAAGTTAAGAACAATAACAGGAAGCTGTGTGTGTGTGTGTGTTTGTGTGTGTATTGGTGGCTGCAGGGGAGTTCACCAGTGTAGAAAGTTTAAATTTCCAGCAAAATGTCCTTTTTTGCCACTTAACTCATTGATTTCCCCCTCTCCCTTTTTGGGAAATGGGTGCTCAGAACCTCTTGTCTCTTGAACAGTTCAGAGAAAAATGACAAAGGCTTTTCAATGGGAAGCCCTCAGTTACTGTGTTGCAATCTTTTTTGTCCATTTGTGTCACATTCTTCCATAGCTTGGCAACTGACAGGTGCACCCCTGCCTGGGCCCCTTCTAGAGTCTCCTTGCTGCTATTTGTCAACTCACCCAGATATCCAGCGGACTCCACCATCCACAGGAGGCAAATATGATTAGCTGAAACCCATCCTGACAGTTCCAGAGAGAATCCTCTAAATGCATATTCTATTGAGTGTATCTCATCACAGCTGACAGGCCGCTTTATCAATTAAATTCCACAGTCCCCGTCTTCAGAGCTGCCATGAGCCTTCCTACCTAATAAATCATAGGCCCCCAGTTATTGTTAAATGCCCCATCAGTCTCTAATAAACTCCCTGCCAAAAAGGGCAGGTTATTTATTATGCTGCGTGGACTAGAATCGGGCCCCTTTTTCACAAGGAGAAGAGCAAATGTGCAGCCTTCCTCCCTAAAGATCCAGGAGTGGTTTTAAATGGGGCAATCAATCAACTCAGACCTTGGGCAGAGGTAAATCTGATGTGGGAGGGTCGGAGATTGTGTGGGATTCTGCTCCCTAAACCAGAATGGAAAATCACCATAATCAGAGGTGGCTGCTCAGAATACAAGGGCTTGGGCCTCTGTAACATCTCACCCTCTCCTAATACCTGTCCTTAAAGGTACTAAAGAAACCATTGCCATGCCCCAAGGGCACATGTAAAAGTAGTAGTCTTCATGTTGAGAGGTGCCAACCAGAACTGAGCAGGTTCCTGAAACAATACTCAGCTCAAAGAACAGATTTTGTGTGTGTGTGTGTGTGTGTGTGTGTGTGTGTGTGTGTGTGTGTGTGTGTGTGTGTGTGTGTGTGTGTGTGTGTGTGTGTGTGTGTGTGCGCGCGCGCATGTGAGCCAGTACTGGGGCTTGCACTCAAGGCCTCATACTCTTGCTTGGCTTTTTGTTGCTTAAGGCTGGTGCTCTGCCACTTGAGCCACACCTCCATTTCTGGCTTTTTGCTAGTTAATTGAAGATAAGTGTCTCACAGAATTTTCTTCCTAGGCTAGCCTCAAACCAATGTCCTAAGATTTCAGCGTCCTGAGTAACAAACACGTACAGATGTGAGCTACCAGAACATAGCCAGATTTTATAAATATGGGAAAGGAGCTAGGAAGTATGCCCTTAGCCAGGGATTGCTAGGTAAGCAGCATGTGGGTAGGGCTAGCACTCAGAAAGCAAGACCCAGGAGCTGTCAGTGTGATATAGAAACTGGGCATTGGTGGCTCAGACCTATGATCCCAGTTATTCAGGAGGCTGAGATCTGAGGATTGTGGTTTGAAGCCAGCCCAGCCAGCAAAGTTCGTGGGACTCTTATCTCCAATTAACTATCAAAAAGCTGAAAGTTGAGCTGTGGCTCAAGTGGTAGAGCACCAGCTTTAAGTGGAAAAAGCTAAGGGATAGTGCCTAGGCCCTGAGTTCAAGCTCCAGTACCAGCACACACACACACACACACACACACACGCGCGCGCGCGCGCGCGCGCACACACACACACACACACACACACACACACACACACACACACACACACACACACACACACACACACACACCACCAACCAATCAAACAAACAAATACAATGGCCATATGTAAAGAGGAACTTGTCATTACCTGCTGTAAATCAGATCCCAGATTTAGTGACTAGCCCAGCTCTGCAAGTTAAGATCTGAACTCCTCAGCTTTGCCATGAATCACACTCCAATCTCCATTCCCAACTGTGTTTCTCTTCACTGTTACATAACACCGTCCTCTTTGGAAGAGCATCACACACTCATTTTCTAGTCCTTCTGGTGGCAAACAAGGCGTACCATCATGTGGGGCCAATATATCCCTGCAGCCTCATTTCCTGGTAACTGCTGCCATGCTGGCCCCCGTTCCCACAGAAGAACTTACCTTCTTTAAACTGTTAGGGGTTTTCATGCCTCCACGCCTCTACACAAACTGTTCCTTCACTAAGAATAGCTTTCTGAGCCATGTCTGCTTGCGGAATCCTGCCACCCCCACTGCCTGAGGTGCTCCTTGTTCAGTCCTGCAGAAAAAGCTCAAGAGCATCAGCTCCCATCTCTCTCTCTGAGACTTAAGTTTTATCTTTGGATGCTACCGCCTTGGCCAGAGTGCTGGACTCTAGGGAGTGGGTCAAGAATGATCTTGGGTGTGCAATTTATTATCAGAACTCCATGCACACTTTAAATAAACCACTTTGATTTAGAGTGAGGAACTGAAAGGATGTAGAAAAGAAAGTAATTGCTCTCTGAATCCCAAAAGCTATTTCCCTCAATTTCTCAGTTCTCACTCTCTCCCACATGACAGCCATACTTCCAGCAATGAAGGCCCTGAAAAATTTTAGGACTGTTATAATTTTATACCAGCTTGTGCTACTTGCATATTTCATGCTTGATCATTTCCCTAGCTGGGCTGCCAACTCTTTTAGGATAAGGGGATAAAAGAGGCTAGGCTGTTAGGCAGAGCCAAGTTCCAACCCACTTTGAGTTTAGCAACTCTGAGAAGATTCCATATTCTTGCTTTGCAGAATTACCTGAGGGCAGCAACTCCTTTTGCATCTGACACAGAAGCTCTTAGAATAAAATAGTCTTGAGTCCTAGCCTTCCACTCATCTCTCCTGCCTCCTTGAAGCTCATTCCCCATTTGCACCCTAAACTCTTGTAGAATGTACAATGGACTCCTGGTCTCCCCACTCTTGTTTTCTCCTTCCCTGTCAATGACTTCTTTTAGTCTTTAAATCTCCTCTTAGCTCTTACTAACTCTGGGAACTTGGGCAGACTCTTAGTTGTCTTTAGTGTTCTTTCCCAATTTTTCTATAGTAATAGACGACTTTTCAACCAGTGCTTAGCTGGGCATGTGATTGTTTAAAGTGTATGTTCCAGATTTTCTTGCAAATTAGTATGAATGTATGGTTGAGTTCTGATCAATGAAATGTCATGTAGGAATGTGGCAGCATAGGGGAAGGTTTTTTTTCTTTTGTGCCCATCCAGAGGTTTGAACTCAAGGCCTAGGTGCTGTCCTTGAACTTCTTTTGCTCAAGGCTAGTGTACTACCACTTGAGCCAGAATCCACTTCAGGCTTTTGGGTAATTTATTGGAAATAAGAGTATCACAGATTTTGTTGTTGCTCAGGCTGACTTCGAATTGTGATCCTCAGATCTCAGACTCCTGAGTAGCTAGGATTACAGGTGTGAGCCACTAGTGGCTCGGCTGTGTGTGTGAACTTAGGGCCTTGAGCTTTTGCCTGGCTTTTTCTCTCAAGGCTGGCACTTTACCTCTTGAGCCACATCTCTACTTCTGGCTTTTTGCTAGTTACCTAGAGTTAACGGTCTTATGAACTTTTCTGCTTGGAACAGTATTCTTGGATCTCAGTCTTCTGAGTAGTTATGATTAGAGATATAAGCCACCAGCACTGGGCTGTGAGAACATTTTAAAAAAAGGTTGCTGACATAATTACTTCTTTTTTACTTTCTACTTTTACTTGTCCTCCTTCCTGCTGGCTGCAATAAAATCAAGATGGCTGGACTAAAACAGCCATTTGAATTGCAAGAGAGAAGCTTGGGTGTCTGGGAACTGTTGAGGCCAGAGTTGTTATGTCAGTCCTACCTCTATACATCTCCAAAGTGCAAAACTAGCTTCTGTCCTGCAGAAGTAAGCTTGTCTTGAGGACTTATTTACAATCAACCTAATCTTGATACCTAAGTCTTTCTTGGCTCCCAATACCTACATTAGCTCTTCCTCCAGGACATTAATAGTACATTGTGCTCTCATTTGAAGACCACCTGTTCCTGTGCATCTTTCTCCTTGAAGTTAGGGCCTCTGTTCATTTTGTTCTATTTTAGTGTCTCTAGCATTTGGCCAGTTTACAGTAGGAATTGAATTTTTTTTTCTTTGCCAGTCCTGGGCACTTTCCCTGAGCTTCTTTTGCTCATGGCTAGCTCTCTACCACTTGAGCCACAAGCGCTGCTTCTGGCTTTTTCTGTGTATGTGGTACTGAGGACTTGAACCCAGGGCTTCAAGCATACTAGGTGAGCACTCTACCACTAATCTTTCCCTCTTCTGTCTGGGTAGACAGAACAAAGGCACTGAAGTGTTTCAGGTTATGGATATCAAGGACTTTGGTCCAGTTTGGTCTGGCTGGAGGAGGTTGGTAGGCTTTTATGAGGGAGAAGAGACTAAGGGAGGTGTGGAGGGAGATGTAATCCTGTTGATTGCTACTGTATATGTTACATCCTACCTAGTTATAAAATGATCTTTTGCTTCTGTGTTTTATCTTTATAGCACTAAAATTTACGGTCAATAACATTGTGACAATTTTTAACTTCTGAGAAAACAATTTTCTATTGATCTGTGATTTTAGCTTGAGTAATAGTTTATTCCCCATAACACTACTGCAATAATTGTCTCTGTAAAACATTATATGCAACACATGCGGTAACAGAATAGATATAAAACTGCAAATGTTCTCTTGGGATAAGACCCAGACTCTTTGACAATGATTGGTATGAGCATACTGGAACCACTACTGTGTGTGTGAAGGCCCAATGATGCTATGTAGTGCTTGTTAGGTCTACTATGCCTGATCCTGGGCTAGAGGATGGGGTCATGCAGTGTGAAGTGGGAGACTGGGGTGGGGAATAAAAGATGGTACCCAAAGGAGCAGAATCTGGAGCTTGCCCTAGCAACCTAAGGCATCCACTTTAGAAAAGTCATTCTCATCAGGACACTGGTGGCTCACACTTTAGCTACTTAGGAGACTGAGATCTGAGGATTGTGATTCAAAGCCAGCCCAAACAGACAAATCTGAGAAACTCTTACCTCCAATTAACCAGAAGAAAGCCAGAAGTGGAGGTGTGGCTCAAGTGGTAGAGTGAGTAAGCTCCAGTGTCTGCACAAAAAAAACTCTGGCTGGGTATGTGGCTCAGTGGTAAAGTATGTGCTTAGCAGGCACAAAGGTCCAGTTCAATCTCCATGACCAAAGGCGGGGGGGGGGGGGGGGGGGGGGGGGGGGGGGGGGGGCATTCCAACACCTGTGGGGTGCATAGTCAGAACAGAGAAGAAACTCTGGGCAGGGAGACCACTCAGGAGGACTTTTCAGTAGGTTCACTACAGGGCCTAAAATAGATGGTGTGGACTTTTCAAAAGGAACGGATGAAGCATTTGGAGGCAAAATTACTTGCCCAATAAATTGTTAGAAAGGGAAAGTCAGATTTGTGATTAATTTCCATATTTGTAATTTGTGGACTTAGGTAGATGAAGGTTTGGGTATTAAGGGGAAGTTCAGGGAGGGACCTTTAGTGCTGCCCACCTCCCATTAGACTTTTTTTCATAAGAATAGTGGACATTTTCTCAATGTCTTCAACATTTCTAAGCAAACAGCATCTATCTTTAAGGCTTCTCCTTCCGATAGGATTACCATGCCCAAAGTCTCTCCTCCACTGGCTGGAATGCGGGCCATTAGTTATGTGTGTGGGTGGGAAGCAAAATGCCAGTTATATTTTAAAGGACAAATTTGGGGGTTGGATGCAAAATGTCTTTAAATGTGGAATTATCACCAACACTTGGTTATAGGAACTCATTCAATAAAT